>NW_005187635.1:836855-838210 GCF_000239375.1 Pundamilia nyererei | reverse complement strand
TTAGATATAGTTTAAGGACAAGAAAGACAAAACTTTAAAAGATAAAAAAAAATATTTATATGTAGTTTTACATAAATATAGTGAGCTGATAAAACAGTGAAGTGATTTAGCCTTGGTTAAGAGAATACTTAACTGGAGCCAGCTACCATAGGGCGAGAGGCTGCTTGCACCCTGGGCAAGTCGCACCCGGACAACCATTCATGCTCACATTTACATCTACAGGCATTTTAGAATCACCAAATAAGCTAATCCCTCTAGCTGCATGTCTTTGGGAGGTTCATACCCAGGACCTTCTTGCTATAAGGTATCAGTGCTAACCACTGTGGCACTGTGTTTTCCCTTTTTCTAGTATATTGAAAGCATATTGGTTTCAGTAGCTACAGTAATCTACATCAATAGGTCAATTTACAGCATGGACACCTGGAGTTGTAGATGCACAGGAAAAGACAGAGAGAGGAAAACATGGAGGAGCCAACATACTGTCCCAGAAGACATTGTAGGTAAGGGGCTGTTGCACTGTGCAGCACCAAAAAACCCAAACCCAAACTAAACAAAAACTGAATTAGTAATGTTTAAAGCAAAGATTGTATATAAAAGATGGATATAACCAAGAGGATGTCATCCTGGTTTATGAAGCCTGGTGTTAAAGCTGGCACTTTGGCAGTGTGCCATTGCCCAGAAGGTAGAGTTGGTGACACACACACACACCCCACCGGTCCCTAGCAAAAAGTGGTTAGTGAGTGGTTGTTTGAGGTTGTTACTTGTCTGCCTGTGAAATTAACTGCTTTAGTCATTTGTATGCAACATAAACACTACAACAAAGGAGGATGTCGAGGCGAACCCTGGTCAAGTATGTGCTAAAAAAATACCTGGTACTAGGTACTACCACCTATTGGAAAACCCTAAAGGTTCACTTCAGTGACTCAAATTAGTTGTGTTGTAGCCTAGCAGAAAGCTAACTGCTACAGCCTCCCTTGTCACCATCTATCTGCCAGTCATTGTAGTTTATGGTTGATTGTTTTCAGTTTTAGTGACCGATGCTTTTTACTCAGTTGCTTATAGACAATATTTGACCTCACTGTAAGTTTCAATTAGAAGTTATGCAAAGAAACAAAGCTTTGTGATTTAACACAAGCCAAGAACCATTTTGAATGCAATGATGTATATTAGTTATTTATTTGCTGCACAGTGTAGGGTTATATAGTATTTAGTGTTATTTGTAACAGTACATTTAATGTTTCAGAATAAGTACTCGACCGATTAAAGAACAAATGATAATGCAACATTAAAAAACTGCCTATCAGAGTAAAACATTCAGAAGGCACATGGTTGTGCTCCTGATGTTGCACCATTGC
>NW_005187635.1:796946-836835 GCF_000239375.1 Pundamilia nyererei | reverse complement strand
TTAAAGAACAAATGATAATGCAACATTAAAAAACTGCCTATCAGAGTAAAACATTCAGAAGGCACATGGTTGTGCTCCTGATGTTGCACCATTGCCTCGTGCTGTTTGTCCACAGCTGTAGCATTTGAGGCCAACAACCCCTCCAAAAACAAACTAATTCCCTACTGTTGGTCCCCAGTATTAATATATATACTGATCCACAGGCACCTTGGAACCTTCTCCACTCCATCCACCGCTCCTCTGCCTGCTGCTCACTCATGTTATCAATTCACAGTTTTTCTCAAGGAAAATATAAGTTAAGCTCACCTTATTTACATTTATATGATCAGATTTTCTTCCTTATGGAGGGTATGCAAATTTGCCCTTTTCTTGAGTCTTCGAGCCACATGGTGTGTAGATTTGTTGCAAGGAATGAGGTAAAAAATAATAACATTGCCCTCCAGGAGGAAAGAGGCCCAAGTTAGGATTTCTGGACCTCATGAATTTTGTAATGATCAATTTTGTTTACCGTACCTCCTCCAAGACTTATCGGGATATATGAGAGCTTGATTTACACCCGAAATGTCGATCTGTTTTAGTCTATATACTGTTGGCTGCTGCCGCTGCAGTGTTCTGTGTATTATTTTTCATTTTCTCCATGTGATGACCTCTAAATTCCACTATCAGTTAGTGTTTGTGCAACATGGGGAGGTGCCAGAGTGCACCGAGTTACTGGTCATGTCTGAAATCCTCTGTAAAGGCAAATTTGAGGGCTGGATGGATGAAACTTATTTTACTGAAAAAAATGAAAATAAAATAAAAACGTATTTGTAGTTGTGTATGTGTACAAGTGAGGGCCAGAAAATGTGTATGATGGTGAGTGCTTTACCCGACTGAAACTCGGCTAGGCTTTGCACTTAGTGTGCACATGCAGGGGTGTGTGTGTCCGGTGGAGGGAATAGCTTTCGAGCAAATTGCTTTCTGCCAGCATATTGCCACCGCCAGTCTTTATTCCCCAGGACGAGAAGGCATGTCTCAGACGATTACAGCCCCAAACTCAGGCTCGTGCTGCTGGCCTGCCCCGCTCGGCCCATAGCCCTTCTTTACAATACAGTCCTCTATACCATGCTATACCCAGCATGAATGCTGATATAGAATATTTAACAGACACTCCAAGCGAAACCCAATAATATAATCAGGTAATAAGAAATTAATTTTCCCCCTGGCTGCGCTTTGACTGGGCTGTTGATACAGGGAAGAGAAATCAGGAGGCAAACGTCGGAGTAGGTAGCTTGCCCTCTCTCTCGCACTCCCTCGCTCTCGTTTTCTCTCTGTGTGTGCATCAACATTTCTCATGACACACTTCGGTGATTTGATAGCCAACCCCACGCATCCATTCACATGCCCCATGCTCCCGTGCACATACAAATTTGAAGGAACCCTCAAAATAACAAGGAAGCCTTGGTCTCTACTCCGCTGAACTGATGACCAAAGCAAGAAAGCCACTCGTGATAGCCACACAACAATACATGCATATGCATATTAACACACAGCGACGACAGTCTCTTACACGTGGTGAGTGGCAGTGGCGTGCTGGCCTGCACCACATACAGATGTTGGTGTGGCAGATGCTTCATGCTAGTAAGAAAGTAGCATCTTTCTGGTTTTGTGACCCACTACGTGTTTGATTTGTCCTTTCTTTGCTCACTTTTCATTCCAACCCTCTGCATGCATTTTTCTTCTTTCTCTCTTTGAATATCTGAGCGTGTCCTTTATGTGGTTAATTAGGAGGCAGGAGTCCATTGGTGTCATTTCTCTGGTGTTTTATTGTCTTCCCCTTCTTGTCTCCCCCCCCAGTCCCCAACTGGGAGACATCAATAACCCTCTCCCCCAACACACATTTCATGCCAGAGTATCCACGGCCCTGGCTGCTCTCGCCTGGCATAGCCATCCATCTCTGTGCACTCCCTCTTCTTATATCACCCACCACCCACCCGCTTCTCTCTACTTCTCTCTTCCAACACCCCCCTCCCCATGCTGCTTCTCCATCCCGTGCCATCGCCTCTCTACCTGGAAGCATTTGTCATCCTCTCTTACTGCGAGCTGCGGCCGACACAGTGAAAGAAAGAAAAAAAAAAACAGGAAAAAACCCTCAGTGGCAATATGCAAAAATGCGAAAAGGTAGATGCGGGTTGCCCTGGCAACGGCTCTGAGGTTATTTCCAAGCACTGATGGAAATCAATGTCATGTGCCAGGCAGGCAGGCACCTCCGTCCTCAGGAAAATTAGAAATAAGGGGGGAGGAGGGAAGGAGGAGAAGGGAGGGCTAGAAGGACAAAGAAAAATGCAGAGGAACAGAAATCAGGTTTTTCTCCTTTCTGAACCTTAAGGGTTCCTGACTTTTCTTCAAAGAAACTCCAGGCATGCTGGCATGTTATTCAGTTCTGCTGCGGGTCACTTTTGTCTTTGTTTTTGCCTTTGCATTCACCATAAATTGTGTCCTTTTTCTGTAAGTTACTGCATGCAATTACTGCCACGAGCCCCGTTTCATCGTTTAATGTGCAAAGCGGAAAAAAAAAATTTTCTGGTTGAAAGTGCACCAAATCAACAAGATAAATAAATACATGCAGGAACATGTAGGAAACATGCACGAGCATAAAAACATACAAGAAGAAGAGGATTTTGAAAAAGGCATATCAGTATAATTATGTTTTTGGTGGCTTTTTGTGTTATTTATTTCTAATTTTACTTTGAAACTTGACAACTGAATTTGATTTTGGAGCAGTTTCCCTCAAGCATATTGAGTGAATATCTTTTTGGACGTAAGTGGGCCAAAGCTCCACTGCTAAACTCCTCCAACGCTAAAAGAATGACTAGCTTGGTCTTGAACTTGTCATATATTAGATAATGTTAAATACCTGCTTATAAATTATCCAGTCCGTTTGTAAAAAGCAGCATGTGCTCAAAAGATTTTCTTAAAAGAAAATCAATTCATGCAGCGCAGTATATCCAGAGGATAGTGTAGAAGCAGTGTCAGTGCCATACGCTGTCTATAACAGATGGATACGTGTTTGAAAAGAGAAGCCACTGAGGACGTGCCTAAAAACCTCATTCTTTCTATTGGTCATCAGCGAGGCGACGGTTGACTGCAAAAAGAAGTCGCTTTGTATACAAGTCGATAGGAAAGTGATCCTCAGTGCTAGTTGTGTTTATGGTGTCAGTTAGTTTTAAGTATACAGCACAATGTTTATTTTATTAATTATGATTCTTAATAATTAAAAAAAAAAAGACCATAAAGACAGCATGCTTTTGAGCGGGGCTGCTAAGGTTAAAAGCTGGTTGTTCAAAAGTGTCAGGGGATGACAGTAAAGTCACCACACATAGACAGAAGTGCAAGAAAAGCAGCATTAAAGGCACAGACAGTGGCTGCACTCGACACTTTGTACAGTGTTTCACTTCAGCGCTTCGTGTGTTACCACTTAGCTCTTCTCCCACAAACTGGTTGTTCTAAAAAACTTTGACACTGCCCCCTGGTGACAATAAACAGCTACAACATATAGAAAACTGTCTGCAAAGCTGTGCAGCAATGCCGGTCCCTTCAGATCCCTCTGTACTCATCCATGTTTGTTTCTATTTTTGTTTTCATCAGTAGTTGTAGTTTATTGAGATACAGCCACATCTGAACTGAGATGCAGTATTATGCAGTCGGCTAATGAGCACCCTAAGCTTTGTTTATCTTTGCCCTGTATGGTGCCTGCGTTAATAAAAATTCCCTTTGGAGGTGGAGGAACAGTAAAGTATATATTGGAAAAGAAGGGCATTTTTATTATCATTTAGTTTACAGCAAGTGATATATTGAATTGATTTTCCTAGGGTGGAATCAATAACCCATAAACTCGATTTTATAGTGTAAACTGCTGGAACCACCACAGGCCATCTCTGACAAGTCTTGTATCAGTGTGGCTGGCGGCTGCGGAATAGATGGGCCATGCATGCCAAGTCAATAGGTTTTCCTCCTCATTTGCATACCTAACATGGCGTTCACACTCCAGTTGACACATTTGCAACCCGCCACTTATCCCATTACCGGCTGTCCCTGGTCACAGCATTGTTTGCTGTGTCGGCACTCTTTCTTGTTGCCTCGCTGCCTGGCTCTGTTTTGTGTCGATGCACTCGCGTGTTTGCTTGGATGCTGGTGAACTTGATGCAACTGGGCACACGATCAGACACGCATGCCAGCACACATCCTCGCATACATACATAATACTACTCTCAATAGTGCATTCCAGTTATAGCATGAGATATATGTAGGATTACCAAAACAAAGCAAATGAAAAGAAGACTAAAACTAAATATTTCTGCATCAAATCCCAGCTACAGTGTTTTAAACTGACATTTTCATGTTTTTCATTTGGCTCCATTTGGTTTTGAGACTCATTTAAGACAAGCTGCATAAGCAAAGTAATACAAACTGTATTTTTTCTGTAACGTTTTCATATGGTCATAGCGGTCTTTGACATCATCTCAGCACCAACACAAAAGACCACAAGTAAATATCCTCCTTACACACACGCACACTGAACCTCTGAACCCCCCTCTCCTTCTGTTTTGTGAGTTGCTAATATAGGGGTAATAATTTGTCATTAAGGTTTAATTTTTGTTGGGGCCTTTGCTCTGGATGTTTAATTTGAGTCTTAAATAAACTCCCCATAACCTGCAGCCATTTTTGCCTCCTCTCCTCCTCCCTCTCTTGCTCCCTCACTGCCTGGCCGCTGCCTCCCTCCCTCACTCCCTCCCTCCAACATTCTCCTTCTCATTCCCTCTTTTCAGAGGGCGGCATTACAACCTAAGTAAAACCGATTCCCACTGGCAACAAAAAGAAACAAGGATGAGCTACCTTGTTCACCTTCAGTTTCGCTGCAGGATATAGTCCGTTACTGTCTCACAGAGCCACAGTGGCATTTGCTTCTTCCCTAAATGGGCGAGTTAGAGTATGCTGCTCTGCAGTGAGTCTTTTGGAGTTTCATGTTTTACAGCAAGGGGTCTTGATATCTCTCACACAAGACTTGCATGACATTTCTGTTGAGCTCTGTTATCAAATGGCTGTGGAAACCGGCTTACACCAACACTCTGAACTCAATGAACTTAAAATCACTGAGCAGATTCTCCATGGTGGAGGACCGCAGCCGAACGTTGTATGTCACCCGTGGATTTTCTGATAAGATCGTTTTCCAGCCTGCACATCTATTTTTGATGTGCTGTGTTGGTGGCGTACGGAATAAATGAATATTCATGACTGTTCGGAAAGCCTATATGTATCATAGTGATTTCCACCCATGTCATCAAGCTATGCAAATTACATCCTCACATCTCCATACGACCGTACAGCCCCCGCTTTCTCTTTAATTAATGGTGCTGAGAAAATGTTTTTTCTTCCAAGGAAAAATTAGCTCCTTCAAAATGGAATTGGTGCAGATATTAATGAGAAGTGATAATTCAGGACTTGTTTTTGCTTTGATGACTGAAGAAACCGCACGTTCCCTAAATGGCCACACATCTTTATGTTGCTGTCCTGAAACTGAAGTTCTTGAACCCTATACAGGATGAATATTCATGGTGACGTCTGATTGGACGGTCTTTTAAATATTTGTAGTCTTTATCTATAATCCAGTTCTTCATCTTGTATTAATTAACTGACAAATCAAATATGCACATTGATATGATGTAGAGCTCATTTGCAGTAGCAAATCCATTTTCTAACAATACATGAAAGTACCTGCCAGGTTGCAAAATGTTCATATAGAACATACCATATAGAAATTTGTCAGCATCTTTTGTTCCCTTCACTTTACAATACTTAATGTTTTAAATTAAATAAAGTAAGATAACAGCAGAGAACTGTTATGGTCAGCATTTACTATAAATGATCTCACAAAGATACAAACTTTAAAGGTACTTTTTGTAATTACCCTCTACAGAATTTGAAACAAACACCTCCAGGGGGCAGCATTTTACCGGTGGGCATGCTGACATATGTTTGAACACTGTGAATAAGAATGTGCTCAGAATGCCTTTCTTCATGACTATTTATGATTATTTGGTGCTTTAACTTTGCATTTTTGTCTCGATAACACCGTGTTTTTTTTTTTCTATTTACGCAATAATGCAATTATTATGACAAAACAAAAATTCTAGTTATTTGCATGTGTTCATTACCAACAAAATGAAAGAATGTAGAGTATTTTAAGTCCTATCTATGTTTGTTGCTCCAAAAATAAAACATAAAGCAGCCTAACAGTGAAAGAAATTGTTTAACTTCAGTTGATATCTTCTTAACACAGCATGACATTGTTGTTTCTTTACAATCTGTTGGTAGTTTTAAATAATTATGGAATGTTTTAAATGACAATTTCCCCCAAATTTCCCGTGCTGTGTAAATGTAAACAAAAACAGAATTCACCGATTTCCAAATTTCATAAACTCATTTTTTAATCACAATAAAACAAACGTGAGACATTTTAACATTTCATGAAAAATGTTAGTTGATTTTTTTAATTTCATGGCAGCAACACATCAAAACAAAAAAACTGGGAAAGGGAGAACAGAAGGCTCTAGTGGTACTATTACCACTAAAAAAAGTGGTACTAAAAAGAAACAGCTGTTTTGCAGCTAATTAGGTTAATTGGCAACAGGTCGGTGACATGATTGGCTATAAAATTTCCATCTTAGAGAGACCGAGATTGTAGAAGTAAAGCCAGGCAGAGGTTCACCAGTCTACAAAAAACTGCGTCTACAAATTGTGGAACAATTTCGGCAGTGTAAAATCATCTTCACATCATCATAAGAATCTGAAAGTCAGGAGAAATCTCTGTGTACAAGGTGTAAGGCCAAATATAAGGCCAAATAT
The DNA here is from genome assembly GCF_000239375.1 of Pundamilia nyererei. Taxonomy (NCBI): domain Eukaryota; kingdom Metazoa; phylum Chordata; class Actinopteri; order Cichliformes; family Cichlidae; genus Pundamilia; species Pundamilia nyererei. The sequence continues at coordinate 829,950 of NW_005187635.1, read as the reverse complement.
AAAATGTATCACCAAGTAATATCGATATTGAATGATCTTTAGTCTTTCGAGTGGTACTGCTTTAAAAACAGACGTGATTCTGTCACGGAGTTCGCTGCATGAGCTCAAAAACACTAATAGAAATTGTGATCTGCAAACACAGGTCACTATGCCATCCACACAAAGAAGAAGCCATATATGTACATTATCCAGAAAAGCCGTTTTCTTTTGACCAAAGCTCATTTAACATGTAGTAAAACAAAGTAAAAACCTGTTCTGTGGTCAAATGAATCTAAATTTGAAGTTCTTTTTTGGAAAACATGGATGTTGCGTCTTCTGGACTAAAGAGGAGATAGGCCATCCAGCTTTTTATCAGCTCTCAGTTCAAAAGTCTGCTTCTCTGATGGTATGTGGGTGCATTAGTGTCGATGCAGCTTAAATTTCCAGAATATCCAGATGACACTGATTGGCTGTCGTTCAAACCTCAAATACCTGTATTTTACCTTGCTGTGTGTTCGATGTCCTTCAGGAACATCAGCCATGCTGCGCTTTCTACAAACTTCTCAAAACTTCTCATAACATATTATCAGTCATTCTGTTTTATCCTACTGAACTAACAGGCAATGCATTTCATAAATACCTTGCAAACTTATGTTTTGCTTACACTGGAAGGGCAGAGGGTTGACTGTTGCTACCATTACGGCTCAGAGGCCTTTATACGTATGTTCAATAAGTTGCAACACAAAATAAGACAGGAATTTAATTTATATGTAGATGTACATTTTAATAGAATAAAAGTGTTTAATGCATTTTAAAAGATGTAATTCTTTGTATATTCAGTGGATGTCTTGTGGCTGGCTGAGCACAACTTAATAAAATTGTTGTATTAAAAAATACAAAACATACCATTTGCGTTTTTGGCAATAATATAATGAATAGTTCCTGCTTTGTATGAGAGGATCTGGCTGAACTGCTATTGGACCTCTGGCTATCCTGATCATAACCACATTCTGGTTTTTTGGCATTGAACCACAAAGATTTTGGATGAAGGCTAAGACGTCTGATTTCAAGCTGGGTATGTTTCCTGTTTACTCTAAATGCATTTTTATCATTTTTAGGAGACACACTTGAACTTAAATGCTCCCCTGCTGTTAATCCAAATGCTAGCTCAGTTCGCACATGAAGCTTTGGTGTAATTTGGTTTTAAAAGGAAGAATGGAAATGTTCTTTATATGCTGCCAGTGCTCTTAATTTAGCTGATAAATAATATTGTTGGTGTAATATTCATATAGATTTAAAAATATATATTTTCTGCTTCATTCCATTATAAAACTACAGACTTACGCCTAAATGTGACAAGCATTTTAAATGATGAAGGTTTTTTTTCTTACACATACCTGCACACCTATAGCTACTGTTCTTGTATGATATTGCTTAAGTGGCATTTTACGGTCTCCCACAACACATCTAAAGCCCACAAAGACCCCCCAACCTCCTCTATTATAAGATAAAACACCTGAGGGTGGGCAGATTTGCTGAATTACAAGTCGTGCATACATATCATCATCAATGGCAAATGTGGGCGACACAAATCTGGTCTTCATCCTGAAAGATGAAAAAGATGATTGTTTGAGGAATGGAGGTGGACTCATGAAGAAGAGAAGGGCAGAAGTGAGGATAAGCGGTAAAGCTGACATTAGGGTCAAGTGCTGATCTTGTGTTCACATGCATCAATGCATATTCTCACATACACACATAGGAGCCTTTAGCTAGCTGTGTGTGGCTGCACGCCCACATGCTCTGCTGGGAACAACCAGCCAGACACACGTGGAGTCACTGAGACAAAAAGCAGATGGATGAAATCAAATGAGTAAAGGAGAATATTGCATTTTATTTAACTGTGCTTGTGTGTGCACGTGCCACAGTGAGAATATATAGGAGAGGAGAGAAAGGGAGAATCTATTCAGGATAGAGGTAGTAGATCACTGACAGCCTGCACTGCCATGCTCAGCCAGTTCATTGCTGTCATTCCTTACTTCTTTTGACATTTTCAATTATGTCTTTCACACATGGCTGGGCACTTGTTTTTTTTTTTTTTCTATGCTCCTCTTATCGTCCTCGTCTGCTTTCCTCTCTCGCTCTCCCTCGCTAACACCTTCCTATTCTATTCCCCCACCTTATTCATTCCATTTCCTCTTTAAGTGGCCGCTCCCTCTTTGCTTTGTATGTCAGCGCCTTTCATATATAGGGGTCAGTTAGCCCACAGATCCCATTACTTCCCAGCTCTCCAGGTGGATGGAGCGAGTGGGGGACAGTGGAGTGAGCTAGGATAGGGCAACCAAGGAGTGAAAGGGACCCTGTCAAATATGTCAGGGAGCCCTGTTAAATCTATCAGGTTATCCTGAGGGGGACCTGACAGGGCGAGAGGTAGAATACAGGAATACCTGTTTTAATACATGATTATCCCTTTTTCCCCCTTTTTTTTTTAACCAAGCATTCACCTGATACCAGTGGAAAACAGATTAACACTTGTCAGTAGTGTAGACTGAGAAGGTCTCTAGACTGTAACGTGTATAAAGTTTTCTGGTATGTTATGGTCACCTCTGTGTAAAACCTTAACTTCAGCTGTGAGAGTTTAAGTTACTGTAATCAGCATTCTCCAATCCATGTCACGCATTAAGGAAAATAGCCCCTGATACAGGGGTTGCCTGCTTAACCAGGACACCTATAGGGGTTTGCACTGTAATCAGTATAGTCTTATGCATGGATTTTCAGGATTTAGGTTTTTCACCCAGGAAACTGTGGTTCTTTTTCCATTTTACTTCATTATTTCAAATTATTTTTTAGATTTTCTTTAGTTATTAGTTACTGTTGTTTCATTCATTACTTGTTTTATGTTTTTAAGTTTAGACCAAAATAAAATAAAATATGTAGCTAGCAAAAGTTTGCCAGTTTTTACTTGTGACTCAGAAGAGCTATTTTTAAGGAATTTTTGACCAAAGAAATCTGTGTGAAGTTGTAAATAACAACATTACTAATAGGTTAAAATAATTCAAATCTTTACCACATGTGACTACTCTGCAGGCTATGATTATCTGAAACTCCTCCTTTGTACTTTTATTGCAATTTTTTGTTATATTTTTCAAATTACAGAACTAAAATATTAACATGTTTTTACACCTTTTTAAGTAGAAAAATGGTGACTTCTTTGGGGAAATACCCATGCTTGTGAAAATGACTCAAAAATAAAATTAACAGAAAAATAGCTAGCGACAGTTTCTGTTGTAAAATCTGCAAACAAACAATGCACTTTTTTGGCCCGAATCCTTGTCCAGGAAAACTCTCAGTTTTTAGGGGAAACCCCTCGCTCAGTGTAGCCACACACACCCAGAGGTACGACCTGGCCAGCCATTCAGCAAAATTTGCCCTCTTTGTGATGCTGGTGACTGCAGAAGTTTAATCATAGTAATCCAAAGAACAGACACAGTTTGACATCTTCATGTCCAACATTCATAGAAAAAAAGATAAATAAGTAAAAAAATATATTTTTCATGTTCATTTCAGGAAACAAGTTTAGCGCTTCAGCTTGGTTTTCACATTCTGCACCATAATTAGTCCGAATCCAATTTCAACGTGACTAAAATGGTAATTTATCCAAAAAACAATAAATCACTAATGTAATGCACTTTCAGTAAACTTTTTGCGGGACTCTTACAAGTCATGATTGTGATTGTGATGATTATGACAAAGCTTTATTATTACAACAGTGATGTCCATTACACACAAACAAAAAAAGGTAACAAAACCCGAGACTGAAAATGAGCATCACCATCCCAATAACAGTAAACACAAAGGCTGTCTTTCATATAGGAAACATTTAAATACTGATTGATGGATTGGCTCTCTGAATGATTATCTGACTAACTAATTGATTGAACCATAATGAGGACATGATGTTTTTCTCCACTAAGAACATCAGAGGAGACACAACATCCATAATGCATGTTTCATATTAGGGAAGGAAGGGATCATTCAAGACTAACTGATGGATTTACTGATTGATTGGCTGACTGAATGACTAATTGATTGGTTTTGCAATGAGGGTAAAACACATTTTTCTCCATTAAGGTGAACCAGAGGGGATTCCCCTTGCTGGCAGCCATGATGTAATGTGTAGGTTCTAATGACCTCAGCATAATCACCACCATTATGAAACAGGCACTCTGCTCTCTAAACCACTTCATCATCAATGTTGCCTACTCATCCCGACAGCCATCGCTCATTCACTTTTTGCTCCTCTTTAACTAAGTGAGCCAAACAGTTTACCAGCAGTGCTGCCAGAATCGCAGCCAAATCGAAGCAGAAATTTAGCTGGCTGCCAGCAAAGCTTTGTTTGTCTGAGTTTGGATGAAAAAGAGAGAAAGTGAGTGGCTGTGTGTAAATGTGAGGTGGTAGACTGCTGGCATTGCAAAAAACGATGGCCCTGGATGTACTCACTTTCACCAGGAGGCAGACAAGTAGGCAGAAGGCCAGATTGCTATTTTTTCAGACTAATCATGAAAAGAGGCTTGCCAGGTATTCTCCCCTCTAATCCCCTCCCTCCCCTCTCCTGCTGACTCTTAACCCTGACCCTTCAGCGGGAGATCCCTCTCTTGGCAAGAGGGATGTAGAAACGCAAGACAAAAAATGGGGGAAGTCAGTGGCACGGGCTGAACAAGAGGAATGGGGAGTCATGGTCAAGGGCTGATTAATGAGCCTTTAATTTAATCAGCAATTCCCATCTCGCCAGGGCCTCTCCACGTGGCTCTGTAGCAGCTTATTAGTTTTAACAAGTCTGTGATCTCCCCCTTTTCCCTGTCTTATCCAGTTCCTCTTTCATGCAAAACCCTTATCTGTGTGAGAGTCAGGCATATGAATAGGGGGAAATGATTAATGGATATTTAAGAACTATGAAGGACGCCTAACTGACTTGTCATTCCACACAGAGTCACATATGTGTCACAAAAAAATTGGCTAAAATGATTGCGCTTGGTCTAATAATGTGGAACATGTTATCTTAATCTTATCCACCAAATAGTCTTTTATTTGGTTAGTATTCATTATTTAACAACAGTATTTCAGTACTGGGGTTAGTTTCTCTTCTGTGATTTTTGTTTTGGATCTGTTGCCTTAACACAAGACACACATTATGTGACATAAAAAAGAATTCAGGAAACACTGAAGCCGTTCAGATTTTTTAACATCTCGCTAGGGCGTTGCTGTCAAATTTTAAATAGTCTTCTGTTGCTGTCAGCTGTCATTTTAATCTCTGATCAAGCTTCATTAAAAACAAACATGTACCAGAGATATCTTAGGTCATGTGTCGGCTCTTTGCTGGACTTTTTAACTGTTTCGACTCTCATGTGCTGCAGTTTTTTTAAGGCCTGATGCTTCTTCTTCTGTCCTCCCATTTTTGGGGGACGCTCTGCACACCTGGAAATGCCAAATTTGTTGGTTCCGAAATACCACTTTTTGCCATTTGCACTGTTTTTGGCGTATTTTGTAGATTCAAACAAAGAAATGTGAGCAAATTGTGTTTTTTAATTTGCACTGATTTCTTTGCTAAAGATAAATCAACAAGGTGGTTCATAGGTCAGTGTTAAATGGCCTGAAAAAATTTAAAAATTCCTCTGAAAATCATAGTTACAAGGAGTGGACTGCAAGTGTCCGAAGAAAAACTTTGAAAGACCTTATGAAAGTCTGGAGAAGTAATCCTCAAGGCCACTTTAAAAATTATAAGCTGGCTCTTTTGGAAGCAAAACGTAAAGAAATCAGGGGTGGCTTGAAGACTTTAGCACATTACAGTAAACACTGAAGTTTCAGTGATTTCTTTTAGTTCATAATTGCAGATATTAAGAAATACGTGGCTAAAATGGTCTAAATATGAGATGTCACACAATCACCAAACAACAAGAATGGTGGAATTAGCAACTTATTTTCTTTAAAGGTTAATATTAATCATGTTTGTACACAATGACAGCATTCTGTCCTCTGAAAACAACTTCACCAGACTCTCCAGACCTCTGTTCCCTCTTCACACACAGCCGCTCTGCCTACTCTGCCTTCGCTCTCATTTCGACTGGATAAAAACAGCACACACAGCATCTTTTTTTCTAACGCAGAAGCAATGCATTTATTTCTAGATAATTAGAAATGATGGCAGGTAAAAAAAAAAAAGAGAGAGAGAGCGTAAGAAGTGATGGAATAAGAAAAGCTTTGTAGTGAGTCAGAATGGAGATGAGAGAAGCTCTTTAATTCTTCCTCTGATTACTAAGTGGCTCCGTCCATTATCTTTACACAGTGAATAGCAGAACACCATAAAAGTAAAATGTGACTCATCCATCCCCACTGGTTATCGCACTCAGTTGCTTATGGAAGTCAACCCTGCACACCCCCACCCCCACCACCCCCATCCATCTGCACACAGATTGACAGTGCCCACTTAACATACACCTTCAAAAAGTGCTTTTAGATGGGGTGTGCTTGTGTGTTTGTACATCGAGGTCCAGACATTTGTTCATGTACAGTATGAATGTTTGTGTTTGCATGAAAACGTGCATACGTGCCCTAGTGAGTGTGTTTGCATCTCATGTTATTTCTTCTCATATTCTGAATCAAGAGTAGAGTACGTAGGTCCTCTCTTCTCTTCTGCTCAGGTTTTCTGAGAGGTATTACCTCTCTTATGGCTGTTGAAAAGTCCCATCAGTGCCAGGCATGCTGATTTATGTCCCTGATCCCCTCCACCTCTAGCTCCTTTCCATTAGGCTTTACAATATTCCCCCATTGTTCAGCTCCCTGCGTTATCGGTCCTGCCCAGGCCTGTCAGCAAGACCTGCCTTATACACAATCGCACCGAGAGTAGTAAAAGAAGGGGGGCGGGGGCTGATGGGATGGAGCGAGAGATCGACGAGGTGGGGTAGACACAGAAACAGAAAGACGACGAAGGGGAGGGAAAGCACGGGCGCTGGGATGAAGAGGGACATGGAAAAGTGGCAGGCAGGGATGGGTGGGGGGGGGAGAGGGGAAGGACAGAGAGGATTGGATGAAGAGGAAGACGAGGTGGAGGGCAGCGTGTAGAGGGAAGAAAAGAAATGGGAGATGTCCATCTAAGCCTCGGTTTTATTGTTTCTAAAAAGGGTGGGGGTGGTGATTTGAGGGGGAGTGGTGGGGTTGCTGAGCATAAGTTAGACAAAATGTGAGAGGTTGACTGTAATGATGGGGGTGGCAGTGCCATTTGGATGCATTACTGTGGGACATTCTCTTGGAGTACGTCCATTAAGATATAGATTTTATTGTCTCAGAATGGGCTGGGGTTGCTGTGCATTAGATGTTGACAAAATAGGGTGTTGGAGATTGAGCTGGCTGGTAAAGCTTCTGATATGGACCCCACTCGGCCAATTTCAGCCAGTTTTACTGCCTTGAGGAAAGGTACGATGAACCAGGAGCGATGCACTTGGTTAAATGTAGGTGCCTTTCAGGCTGAGGTTTACAGATGCACCGGAGTTAAGTGCGGTACAATGACTGCTTGAAAGGCAGCCTTGAGAAAGGTCGAGAGGGCCACGTGTGCAGAATGTGAATGAGGGGACGACTATTAAAGAGATTCAGGATCAATGCTTGCCTTGACGATGTGAAAGCAAAGACGCAGCACATAAAGGTTGCTTGTGAGGGTAAAACACTGAAAAAATGTGCTGGTTTACAAGCACTTCAAGGCGACTTTACTTTTCTTCACTATTTAAAGCGTTATCTCTTCAACTGCCAGTAATTTGACAACAATTAAGCCCCATGTCATCACAAATCTAAAATGTATTCTATCCCCCACCTTTTGAATTATTGCCAAAGTCTAAAAAATGTGTGTGTGTGTGTGTGTGTGGAGGGGGTGGAGGGGAATCCTATTTGTTTCAGTTCTGCAATTGCCTGCCCAGATAATGGGATGGTAATTTTAAAAGGGAACTCAAATCGCCCCCATTTTTATATGCAGGGGGCTTCTCATCCTTTGAAGAGCTGGATCCTTCCTCTGAAAGATATTTCTGACATATACCTTTAAGAGGAGGAAGATGAGAAAACGTGGATGAAAAGAAGAAGAGGCAAGGGAGGAAGGGGATGAGGAGGGGTGGCTGATAAGCTTGCTTGCTTTCAACTCTGTGGAGGATAAGGGAGAAGAAGTTTTAATATCTCTAAATCAGCTGCTCGATATTGAAAGTGTCATCTAATTGAAAATGATTTAGGACACCGGGCTCGCCTGGCAATCATATATAAATTCACTCCTGACACCAGCTCCAAAGTCTCTCCATTTCTACTTTATGAGTCATTTGCATGGTGGGGGCCTTGGAGAGTATAAACCATGCAAATGATATGGAGCGCTGCACAAGGTGATGTATCCCCGCTCCCTCCCCTCCCCTCCTCCATCTCTCCATCTCTCTCTCTCATTGCCCCTCTTAGCCTCAGGAGAAATGCTTTCTGCTTTGCCGCTGCCTTTGTCCAGAAAGTCATTTATTTCTCTTGTTGTTTGCTCGCTTGCTATTTTACTGCTTGCCACATAGGTTAGGGGGAAAAAAACAGCTGCCTCCCCATTCAGCTGAATGACTGTCATCTTCTATTTGCAAGCCCGTGTTGTGCGTGGAAGTTATTTCCTTATTTTGTGAAAAGACAGATAGACAAACCCACAATAGAAGCTGTGGTGTATATCCACACTGGTAGAGATTGCAATAAACATACCTGTGCTTTAATGAGGCCTCGAAGTGCATCTGTGCACTTCAAACTCTAATGCGGACTAATAGTGTCTGCGGCTTGAAGCTGAATGAAAAGTTTTCATTTTTCACTGAGCCTTTTTTTCTGCCTTTCCTCAGCGATGTGGTCATTAGTGTGAACACAGACTCAGACCACTAAACACACACACATCGGTGAGTAGAATTAACCTGAATTACATGGCAAAATCAGAAGAGGTGAAATAAAACAGGACAATACGCGAAACTCAAAATAAGTTAATGTTAGACTTGGTTCTTTAGCTGACTGAACACCTCTCCTCTCAGGTGGATATAAAGAGCGCCAGTGAGAGTTCAGAAGGGCCGACTGTACATGTTCACCCTTTACGACTCCCATAAAACTTTTATGACTTGAAAATCCTCTATTTCGCTCTCTGGAGAGAAAAGCAGAGATTAAGGGATGAGAGGATGAGGGAGTAATGGAGACAGATGGAAAGCAAGCAGAGAGGGGAGCGCGCTCCCTTTCGCCTCTGTTCTCCCGTAAGTGGGCTGAAATTTGAAAGCAAAATCCTTGTGGTCTTTATGGCTACTTGCACCGCCAAAGCTGCTGTTAATTAAGTTTAAGTAAACTGGCATAAGGGCATATCCATGTTCACATTATCATCTAACACTCTGTGGCTTTCTGTTGTAGAAACAAGACTAAGTGATTCCACAGGGTGTAATTTGTGCGTAAACATGTGTGGCCTTCCCCCCCCCACCCGGATCTGTGGTTTTGGTCCATTTACCAAGAAGCACAGTGGTATAAAGCTCTTTATGTGTGTATGCGTACATGTGGTTTATGATTTGTGTGTCGGATTTTGCTATTTGCGTGTGTGTTTCTAGGTTTATTTCTATTTTTTTATTCTCTTTTTTTATGCTTTTTTTGATTTGTGCCTATATGCACTGATAAATATATGCAAATATAGTGTTAGCATATATGCGTGCATGTTCAGGAGACGGTGAGTGAATGACTGCGGCGGTTTCGAGTGTTGCCCAGGGAGCTCCTGTGTGCTGTGGCGGTCTTGTTTGTCTTCCAGCTGCTCAAACAATGGCTCCCCATGGGCCCGCTCGCTGCCTAATTGAGAGACTACAGAGAGAAGAAAGAAGTGATAGGGCCGCACTTACACTGGCTCGCTTACACACACACACACATATATCCACAAACGCACCCAAACACCTCCACGCGTTCACAAGTAAACACAAACACAGACATGTAGCAGCATAAAGCATTAAAAATGAAGCAAATAGTGCTCATAGAGCCACTCTTCATCCCTTTTATGTGTAACAACAACACACACACACACGCCGTTCACCTCAGCTGCACTTAATCCAACAGCACCGAGGAGCCTCACAGAGCAAAACCACATTGTCGATACAATATTTTGTTGTATCTGGTTCTCTTTTTCACCAAGTCCTCCCTCATACAACTGTAATGCGAGCCATGGCTGGTTACAAGCTCTTAATTGTACGAATTATAACTGTATGTCGTATGTAAGTGTATGTAGACTGTACAAAATGGCATATGTGGAGATGCCTCTTGTTTGATGAATGTACAAAATTAAAATGTGATGTGTTATATGACCTCAGATTTGCCATGGGCTACAAGCAAAAGCTTATTAGTTCAATAATCTTCACCATATGGTTGCCCCAATACATTTTTTTTCAAAGCTGTATATTGAAGAAACCCTGCAGAGGACAGCATCATGTATGGGAGTCATTATATGGGAGTGTATATAGCTGCTCTTTGGACTTGTCTGACAAAAGTAATGGTTAGGAAAACTTGAGTGGCTGTATGACTTTTAGCTAGTCTTATTCAGTATTTTTAGTGTCCATATTAAACTGAACCGTTTGAGTAAACACAATATAGCTTTTAGCATGCATGCCACCTATGACTGTGAAAAAAAACAATATTTGGCTATTACCATAAGGGGCATAACAGCTCTCCAAAAGCACAGTTATGTTACCTTGATACTTCTTTAAAGGAATGCTACCAAAGAATCAAAAGGGGGGGAAAAAAAACAGGGAAACAATCTTTTTATTATAGACTTGATTGCCTGATTACTTGGCTGCATCATGAACAAAAATAAACTCCATTATTCTGATGTATTTCCAGTCTGCAAAGATTACTCATTAACAGCTCCAAGTGGGTGCTTCACAGAACAGGAAGATGAAACTGTGACACAATACTGCAGACGTTTCAGAATTGTTACAAGCCAACAGCATATGCAGCTGACAACTGTTATCACAAAATGTTTTTAATCTTCAAAGGCAGAGGGAACTTGAATCCCAAATATGTAACAAATAATTTGATCTGATTTGGTTTTCTGAAGCAGATGAAACTCATTATGAGTTTTAGGAGAATTATATTCAATGCTGTACAATGCTGTGTAACACATACATAAGCATTTTTAAACTATGGCAACAGGAAGTAAATATTAATGTGCTTTCATAGAGCTGTGGTTGGTACACCTAACATGGGAAGGGTCCTGAATTTGAAACCCACTATTTACTCAAAAAATACTTCTGTTTTTTGTGGGGGGGGTTTTATATAGAAATGCATGCCACTGAAGCAAGACTTTTATTGTGAAAATTCAAGCTGTCAGAATTTTTTTGACTTCCTTTGCCCACACTCCACCTTTCCACCATGTTTCCTGCAGCATTTGACAGACAGACAGGTATCCTGATCAACAACAATGAAAATGGTTTACAAGTTGTCTTTTTTATGTAGTTATGTAGTTGAGATGGTGTTCCCACCCTCGTCAGAGGCCACAAGCTGTGGGTAGCAACTGAAAGAATGAGGTCGTGGATACAAGCGATGGAAATGATTTTCTGCCAAATAATGTCAGTGGTTTGTCTTGGCAATATGGTAAGGAGCTTGGTTATTCAGGAAGAAGAGTAAAGCCAGAGTAAAGACACTAGTCCTTCACATTGAATGGAGCTGTTAGAGTGGTTTGGGAGTCTGAGCAGGAAGCTTCCGAGGTGAGATGTGTAGGGCATATCCTACTAGGAGGAGCCCCCTTGTAGTCCAAGGACACCCTGGAGAGAATGTGTCAGTGGAGCTGGGGGAGGTGATGAGGGAGGAGGACACTGCTGCCCCCGTGACCTATAGACCTGGATAAGTGGCAGAAAATGTAAAAACTATACTGGATTTGTTCTTCGAAAAAGAACAAAAAAACATTAGGTGCTCTCCCGCCCTATAATACTCTCTCTCTCTCTGACACACACACACACACACACACACACACACACACACACACACACACACACTCATAGTTTGACAGCAATGGCCCAACATTTCTCTTCTTTCACTCTCAGCACTCCAAGACCATTATAGGAGGAGAAGGACGGAGAATGTGTTTGTGTCTTTTTGTGTGTGTGTGTGTGTGTGTGTGTGTATGTGTGTGTGTGCGCGTGCGCGTGCTAAGCTCTCTGGGCCCATTAAAGTGGTAGCACAGGGCGACTACCAAGAGAATAGACTGCAGAAACAAGTGGATTAGGAGTTTCTAATAAGGACAGGCAATACCTCTTGATGGATGACAGCCTTCATACTGTACTGCCGCGCTTCTAGGTTGCGTGTGCTGAAAGGGTTTACTGTATGTGCACATGTTAGTGTGTGTGTGTGATTAAGTCTGTGTATGTGTGTGTGCTGTGTGTTCTGGTTTGAATGTGGATGTCTGCATGTCATTACCTTCTGTATCAGTGTTTGTGTAGCCCTCCCTTTCAGAAGAAAACAGCTAAAATTATATAACAAACTTCACATCCCCATAATACGTTTTCTCCCTTTTTTTCTTTCTTTTTTTGGTGTCGTTTTTCCCCAAGTATCATAAAAGACCATCTCACGGATATCAATATAAATATGCACTGTGCACTAATGCTACAAACCTATTGAAGAAAAAACCCCACAAGATATTGTTAAACAGTGCGCTGTGTTCAGCCAGTATCATTGACACATTCAGTTGGAAGTACAATAGAGGCCAGAACGAAGAGGCATGGAAGTGTTGGCTGCTTGTGTAGTCAATGGGACCCTTTTGCAAGCTATTTAAGGGGATATAAAGCATGTCCTTTTCAGCATGACACTGGTGTCAGTGTGTTTCAAAGGTGCTCCAGGGCCAGTGACAGCGCCGCCTGCTTTGATTAAAGCGCCACAGTGCAGAAAAGAGAGAGGCAACACTCTGTTAAGTGAATATGTAAATGACCTTCGCCATCCTCTTTTGCTCCCACGCCAACCTTTCTAAATGCACAGAGCAGTGTGATACAAATGAGTATGTCCTGTTTCTCTGTAAGCAACAAGGCATTAAAAGAGGCCCCCTGTACATTTCTAGTTAGGTTATAGCACTCGAGAAGTGTGTGTGAGTTTGTGGAGGAAAGAAAAGAATCAGGAAAGAAAGAGAAAGAACATGGGGACATTTGGTTGATATCTGAAAACAGACTCCCCATGGTTTTAACAAAAAGGCTAGCTTTATTTGAATGAGAGAATAAGAAGTTCAGTAACTTGTGGAATCACCTTGATCAGCAGTAACTTGAAGTATAAAATGATCACATCATGGAGTTTTGACCCACTCTTCTCTACAATTACGTTCATTGAGGTTTGTGGCCATTTGTTGATGCACAGCTCTCTTTAGTTCATGCATCGAAGGAGAAACACCTTGATGCTTTTTTAGCCATTCGGTCGTAGATTTGTTGTTGTGTTTGGAGTATTCATAGTGTTCACAGCTCATAGTGGAGTGACTGCAAAGTGCCCAAGTCCCAGGCAAAGCTGGCCCAAATCAGGAGCCCTCTACTACCATGAGGCATTGTGCTGATGTGATAAATTATTCTTCTCCTGATGTGGTTCTGTTCATTATGATCTAACATCTTCAGTTTGTCCTTTAGACAGATCCGTACCGACATGTTTTTGTTTTTTGTTTTTTAGAGAGAAGAGGTTTTCTAGTGGTAACCCTTCCAACCAAGCCATACTTGTGCAGTGCACTTTTTCTAATTGTACTGGCATCATCTTTAACATGTAACATGCCAACACGATTTCAAACCCTGTGTTTTGTTTATTGTTATCAAAGTAGACTGTTTTAATTCGATTCATTTGCACAGGCACAGGTGGGACTCTGCATAGCTTTAAAGCAGCTTTATTTCAAATAGATTCTATTAGAGGTTTTTTTCTTCAACTTCCCAACTGTTTGGTTTCGTTGGTAATAAAACATAAGAAAATAGTAAGAAAAAACTTGTAATTATTTTAGTTCTGCTAACAAAACATGCTAATATTGTGTTGAAAATGCAAAGTTAAAGTAACAGTCATAAGTAGCCGACCACAGAGCTGTTACATGTTAAAGGGGATAATTAGGGCGATCGTGGCTCAAGAGTTGGGACTTCGCCTTGCAATCGGAAGGTTGCCGGTTCCAGCCCCGGCTTGGACAGTCTCGGTCGTCAAGACACTTGACCCGTTGCCTACTGGTGGTGGTCAGAGGGCCCGGTGGCGCCAGTGTCCGGCAGCCTCGCCTCTGTCAGTGCGCCCCAGGGTGGCTGTGGCTACAATGTAGCTTGCCATCACCAGTGTGTGAATGACTGGATGTGTAAAGCGCTTTTGGGTCCTTAGGGACTAGTAAAGCACTATACAAATACAGGCCATTTACCATTTAAAGATTTTTTTTGTTTTGTTTTACACCTCTTAATAATATTAATAATAACTTAATAGTAATTGATGGGCCTCCTCTCATGTCTTTCTAATCAAACTAACAGCACGCCAAAGACTCATAACTTTTATATATATAATGTACACACACACACACATATAGTCTCTGTGCCTCTCTTTTCCTCTCTATAAATATTTAGTTCGGGGTAATCTATTCACATTTAGACAGGTTGGGCGAGATATACAAATTCCACCCAAGCCTAAACAGCTATGAAATACTGATAAATTACAATGAAACAAATAATTCCTTCATCTATCTCTGGAAAGATGCAAAAGAAAATGCATATACAGCTCAATACGGATCCTTATTCATAACAGATCACATGGTCGGGCATAGCTGTGTCCTGTAGGTGAGCTCATTTGCATGTGCACTCTGTTACATGCCATTGGCCCTCAAATGGATGTGTCTCACCATGGAAGATTCAAGTAATTAACCCAGCGCAACATAGTTGTCATCCAGTAATTGACCTAATTGTTTGGCTTGTCAGCTCCCGTTCTACGTATTAGGCATTAAATATGTTGGGCGTCATTAATCAAAGGATTATCATGTATTCAGGGGAAGGGAATGCACTGCATCTTGCTCTTATTTAGCAGTGTGAGGTGTTTTGGTATCAACAAGGTGTTGTATAACTCTGTGCTTCTTTATGTATTTTAATCACCATAACATATTTACAGGCTCTAAGCCTTTAATAGCTATTGAAAGTACTTATTTTACAACCCAACAACACTCCATCAAATTATGCACAGGGTTTACTGTGTGTCGTCTCTTCCAGCCAAAGTGGGGGGGCTCTTTGAAAAGTGGGTAAAATTGAATTTTGTTTAGCCTGGGTAAATCGCAAATCAAAATCTGTTTTTCCAAACACCATCATCCCATTACTGTAAAGCTCCTCCACTCTAGCCTTAATGTACTGACTGTGAGTGCCGACATCAGCTTACCAGCCCTGATACTTTTCTGTAGGCCCTCATGGAGGTACTTGTGTGCATGTTTGTGTATCTGACTGCGTGCACACCTGTGTGTGCGTATATGTGTGAGCAGGAAGATGGCTCAGGTCCAATTCACAGCTGATTCACGGCTGAGGCTTATGTATTTAGAAGCAGATTGCCTCCAGGTTGCAATAAAAGGTGTTGAGCTGCCACTTTTATTGGATTTTTAAAGTGAGGCGATTACATTCCGAATATGTCTAATAGTTCCCTACATACTGCTTATTCAGTTTCAGCTCTCTCCTCTGGTCAGGTTTTTGTACTGGCTACACCAAACGAGGACGTGTAGCCAGTACAAAAACCCAATGCACACACCCAGTGCATTAATAACAATAACAATAAAAAAGTAATCAAATCTGTAAAAACAATATGTACTTAATGTTGGCCCAGGATCCGCTGCTAAAAGCCCACCTCATCAAACTGCAAATTAGTCTCGGCCGTAACTTTATTACAGCCTGGCCCGGAGACGGGCAGGCATAAATAATTCAGCTGCACTATCTCTGGAAGTGGTGAGATTTAATTCTGCAGACTGGAAAGTGTGTGCACTTGCTTAGATGCATGCATGCCTGCGAGGTTTTGTTTGAGCTAGTATGTGAATGTGGTTCTGAAATTAGACAATACCTCCCTCCACACATGAATAGTCATATAAACGCACACACCGCTAACACCGCCCTCCGAGTTGTCATTGGCAGACTGCTAGCCTCCTGTTGCAGGAACATTCCCCGCCAGGTAGCACCATGGCAACACGCTCCGCCGCATCCGTCAGTCAGCTACTACCTCAGCCCTCCCAGCTTTAACCACCTAGTGAGAGACACACATAGGGAGAGTGGAAAGAATAAGGGCTGGGGTGCATCAGTGGAGAGGGTAGAGGATGAAACTCCTCAAAGAAAGACAATAACGATTTCCATAACAAACACATTTTGTCGCAGTTGGCTTCCCATTCATGTTATAATAATATAACCCGTTCCCATTCCCAGGGCATTAACCACTGTTGTTTTGTTAGAGCCGCTGGCGTCTCACAGATGCAAGCTTTCCTTTGGCGTCTGTGGCATGGTGCAGCGGGTCATGGCAATAGTGAGATGGGTCTCTCGCTATTGGTCTGTCACATTCGGATGCTTCAAAAGGACCTCTCTGCATTTAAAAGCACTGAGTATGCATAGTTTTTCAATGTGAAGGGTTAATATGGTTCAATGGCATTCTTTGACACAAACAAACATTAGTATTTTCCTAAACTTCATCTGGTACTTTTTGGCGCTTAAACCCAACTACAGAATTAAAATATAAAGGGAGTGCAAATTAAACTAATCATAAAGGGAACACAAGCCAAACAAAATCCAAGCAGATCACAGATCACGGTCTTCTGGTTGGCAAATATTCAGAAAATCAAGTCTTGTATACTTTATCTGAAAAACATTATATTTACCGGCCTTTGTTGACAGTCATCTAATGGCTAATGGGTTTTATCAAAATAGTAAGTTTACGTAACAGTCTTGGTACTTGTATACACCTGGGAATGGTTTCCCTCTATCATTAATTTTTACTCTTAACCATCCCATAATATATAACTATATATAACTTTTCATTTATGCAAAAAAGCTAGAAAAGTCTTGCCTAAGTTTTACTAAAGCTGTCCATTTTAGCTATCATACAGATGTGCTCAGCAGCTACATTTCCTGCAGCATTATTAATATATTTTTTTCAAAGGTGATTTGACTTTGTATTAAAGTGACTTAAAAAAAACCTTAACTTCAGTGTATCGATGTAGTGTTTCTAGTTCTAAGCGATTATTGTGGTGAAGACTGTGCTTATGAAAACAAGCTAACGTATTTTCATCCCATGGTGTCAGATACGCAGATACTGCTGTTCCTTTTCTATTGAGAATGATGTTATTGCACACTGAGAGGTAAAAGGCATCTTTTAAGGACTAACGACACAAATTTAGAGGTTGGCATTGAAGAAAGTCTTCATACCTCAAAACATTAATACAGAAAAATGATGTTTAAAGGTGGTGCAAAGGGGTTTTCTGTGGATAAACTTTAGCCAACTTTTGCATAACAACCGATCTGTAATTTTTCAATGTCAATGAAAACAATAGCTTAAATCAGCATGGCAGAATCTGGATTGAGTTTTCTATCTGACAGGACAGAGAGCTCATTTTCCTAAACTCTTCACTGTATTTTTTTTTCCTCATTGTGTGTGAAACGATGGACTTTTCAAATCACGGAGCAGACAGCCATCGTATGAAATGATGCCTCGGGACAGATGGAGGATGTCTGCTGCCTATGAAATTGTCATCACTGTACCTGTGCCATATATCTTCATTAACACAGCACAGATAGGCATCATGGGAATATGTCCCCAGTTTGCCTGGGAATGCTTAAGTGCAGCACGTTAAGCTTGGTGTGGTGTACAGCAGGCAATTTGAATTCATTGTGTGTGTAGAATCAGCCTATTAGTGGCATTTAGTGTTCAGCACTGCAAAGTTTCCTCAGTATGTTTGTGTTGACCTGTCTGCATGTGTAAGGGTGACAGCAAGAGTGTGATGTATGGCGTGGTGTAGCATCGGAGCATATTACCAGTCTACTGTAAACTCTGACAGGTGTCACTTAGAGAGAGGCACCTTTTATCCACAGGGTGACGGTGGGTGGGTTAGGAGAGGGGGGCGGCACGAGTGGAGCTCCAAGTCTTATAATTTAGGAGTGGAATGAGAAAATGTGTAAAAGTGAAAATGGTCAAAGAGGGACAGCTGTGGGCGAAATGTGAAATGGTTTTTTGCCTTGTGGCTAGAGCAGAGGTTGTGGCTTCCTTGAGATTACTGGATGGTGTGTGATAGCAGTGGGGAATGCAATGTGTGCGTGCGTGCGTGGGTGTGTCTTGAATGATGTAACACCGAGGCAATATCAGCGGGAATATTGGTGGTCTACGAAGGGCTCGAGTGAGCAGGACCTGGGGGAGTTTGTTTCTCTCTTACTCTCTCTTTGTGTGTGCAGCCATATTTCTGGAGTTTTGAGGACATAAATCAGTTTGTGGTTAGAACAGATTTCGGGTAAGGAAAGACTAGACGGGAGTTCATTACATTGCATTTAGTTATTTAGATGAGTCTCCAGGAAATAAATATATGTACTGTGAGTCACTGCCGTCCACTGCAGTCATGGAAGCAAGGCTGTTTGTGTGTATTTTTGAGTGTGTGCGTTTATACCTAATAGAGCAACAGCTCTGTGACTGCAAAGCACAATCAGTTCCACCAAGCTGACATTCCACCAGAACCTGCCTCGCCTCTCCTCTCCTCACCCCCACACCATCCGCACCCCCGTGGCTCGCCGAGTCTCGGCATAGATGCAGTGGCGCGAGCGATAAGGCCAATATTACTTGGGGATAAAAGCAGAATTAGCTACCTGCTGTGAAAAACGGGCACTGTGAGCCGTGATGGGAAGCCAGGGGGTTTCAGGAGGGAGGGTTCCACAGCTTTACACTGTGTGTGTGTGTGTGTGTGTGTGTGTATTGATGTGGTGGTTGTTCTGATAATATTGGATTCCTGTGAGAAAAATGGCCTTAAAACACCCCTTAGGTTGTGCTTCAGTAGGCTCGCAGATACTGACCCTCACTGCTGCACACTGATTCAATTTCATATCCCCTTATTTTTATGTTTTGACTTCTTTATCTGTCGCTGTAGATGCCTAAGCTCCTCTTATTATATTTTAGTTCCATTTCAATAAATGGCCCAAAACGAGCAAGTCAAGTGGTGTCTTTACAAAGAGTAGCAGCACACGATGTAACTGTTAGCTAAATAGTTTTCCAGAAAATACTCCGTGTCAGCTTCTTTCAATCACGAATGTTCCCCCCCTAAAATCTTTACTGTTAAAAATGATAGTGAAGTTCCCAAAACCTTTTCAGTAATCATTTTAAGCCTAACCATAATGCTTTCTGAGACTTCTTTCGGCCATTTTAGCACTTCTCCTGAATTTCATCATTTCCATCTTAGGTCCTGAAACCTAAAACCTTCATGAAAGCATATTTCTGCCTCCACTGATTTTGGAGGGCGCAGACTGACAGTGTCTTCCTGCACGCTGGAACAAGATAAAAAACACTTCAGTGTGCAGGAATAAAGGGGAATTCCATTTTTGGGATAATCTGCTACTTGTTGTAGCAGATCATCTCATCCATCATCTCTGGCATCCTCATCTGTCAACAGCGCTGAAGGCAGTCATTGTTAACCAAGTCCGCAAGTGATCCGGTAAGGAAATTTCATTCTTTGTGATCTGAGTGTTTGATTTAGGCAAAAGTTTTATGTCAGACGCACTTCCTTTACAAGGAAGTGACCTGAACTCAACCCAAAGTTGTCATGCAATTGAATTCTGTGACTTGGAAGAAGAACAATAAGAGGAGACGAGAAAAAGACTAATAAGAAGAAAAAGCAGATTTGTAAAACAAGCCAAGCTGATAAAAATCCAAAAACAACAGCCTGTGGGGGTCTTTTTGTGTCTTACCAGCAAAATCCCCAGAGATAGACGCTTACTGGAAATACTGAAATCTGCCACTGAATTCATACTCTGTATGAAACACCTACCTCTGCCAAAACAAATAAGACACATACTTCAATGAAACCTCATTTGTGTCCATTTGCTCTTGTTTTAATTCAGGCTTAAATGCTCATTTCCCAACACAACCCTGCCTGAGGGTAGGAAAAGTTGAGGTGTGATGTGGGCTATCGTCGTCCAGATAAAGGGAAATACAGTATAAAGAAAGAGTCCTGAAATATTGATGAGGGCCCGACATGGAGCTTACAGCTCTGTAGCTCAGCTACCACCAAGTGCTTTATCATTCTCAGCTGTAATTGAGCAGTAGGTGAGAAGCCCTCAGGGCAGCTTGCAAGACCCAACAGCTATTGGGCTGCTCCAGCCAAGGACCTCCCATGATGCCTCCCAGACTGAAACAGAGAATTGTGGGGAAAAGACTTTTGTATCTCATATTAATTGGACATCATTTATCTTCCAAATGCTGCTAAGTCCATCTCTGCAGGGAGTGACTGGAGCCTGTGCCTGGGCTCTACATAAAGACTTTCTTTATATACATAAATAGATCCTTTCCTGGCAAAACCTCGCTAGTCAGTGGGGTAGAGAAAAAACTCTGCTTCATGTTGTCTAAATACTTGGCAACCAAAATAAATTCATTCCGAACAATGAAGAAATTGCCTGCTTTAAAACTGCTGGAAGCGGGACTATCTCTGAAACAAAAATGGTTGCTCAGATTTAGTCACATTTCATTTTATGGAAATGAGATTTCATTTCTGCTGTTACGCATTATCCTGTGGCTCTTGGCTCAGTTTGATACTGAGATGTACCACAGTCTCTTCAAATTGTAATTTTTGCACTCTGAAAAAACTTAGAGACACCGCCAGCAGCTCTTTTTGTGAGTCTCCCTGTTCATCCTTGGTGTATGGCACTTTCAACATTGCTCTCATTTACATATTTTGAGGAACTCCTCCCCGCGGAGCTGCCCATGATAATGACCATGTTTTGCCCTTTCCAGCAAGCCATGTGGGCACAGGGGCACAGTGACTTGCCAGTTGGCAGGATGAAAAGGCTGCCTGGGGTTGATAACTGTAATCAAACAAGTGAGCGGGTCTGTTGGAGGACAGACAAGAAAAAAGCAAAGAGGGATGGAGCGAGGAAAGAGTAGAGGAAAAAAGAGATGGTGACAAAAATACGCCCCAATAAGGGAGCTGGTGGAGGGTTTTCATGAAAGGCAGGCAGTTGAGGGACTAGAACCTCCACCCTGTGTCACTTCGATACTCCCATTTAAATCAGTTAATTAGTGTGAGGCTACATAGAGGGAGATTGACGAGTGTGTTGCCATGAGACGACTTGCTTGCTAATTAAGACGAGCTCTGGGAGGGCATGGGATGACTGCGTGCGAGGGAGCGAGCACACTCGCATGAATAACCTTTTGCATAAATCTGCGTGCGTGTTTTTTTTTTTTGTGCTTGTGTATCTGCGTGTATACTCGCATGTTGTGCAAGCATACGTGTGAGTGTGTGTGTTTATGGAGTGCGGGTGGGGTGGGGTGGCACAGGAAGGGAGGGGATGATAGGGGCTGTTGTAATCTGTGGGGGTACCCGTGTGAAACAAGCGTGGAAGGTAGAGAGGGAGAATCTGTTATTTTCTGTAATTACCTCATAATTGTGTCTCTTACTATCAGTGATTGCTTTGTTTATTAGAGGGAGAAGCGTAAATGAACTCCGGGTGGTTTCACTCATACAGTCTCCGCTATTTCTACTGTCTATATTTGTCATTAAGAAAGTGTGCCATGGGGTCTTGTTTGTTAAGGTACAGTAGGCAATTGGTGTATTAATAAAGTGGTTAAAAAATGTAACCCCAACCAGCATGATAGTGGCGGAAGAGGTAGACGTGTCATTGTGCCGTATCACGTCCGTACAGCTGTGTTGAACTGAGAAGATTCATAAGACTATAGTGGCCACAGATAACTTCCAGCAGGTCTTCAGTCGGACTTAAATTTTTTGTATTTTGCTGGTTCGCTTTCTATTTTTTAAGCAGCACATACTTTATTCAGATCTCATGGGAAAACATAAAGTAATCACAAAATTACCTATTTGTTAGCATGCATGGATGCATTTTATGTTTATTTTTAGTTCAGCCTGAAGTCTAATTAGTTCATTCACTTAAATTCTACTCTTTTGTATTTATAAAGCACCAAATCACAACAATATTTGTCTTAAGGACAATTTCTATTAAAAAGTAAAGACCCGCCAATAGTACAGATAAAACCTCCACAATCAAATGATCCCTTATGAGCAAGCGCTTGGCGACAGCGGGAAGGAAAAACTCCCTATTAAGAGGATAAACCCTCAGGCACAAGAAAGTGCACAGTGATGGGCGAAGAGTGCCTGAGATTCAGAATACTGCAAAGTAGAAGGTGAAAAATAGTGAGTGATGGTGAAAAACTCAGTGCATCATGGGAAGTGCTCAGTAGCCTCTGCCTGTTACTGCACAATTAAGGGAGGATTCAGCCCTAACTATATGTTTTATCAAAAAGGAAAGTTTTAAGTCCAATTCTAAGTAGAGATGGTGGCTGTTTCCCTCATCCAACTTGGAGCTGGTTCCACAGAAGAGGGGCCTGAGAGCTGAATGCTTACTTTTAAATAGCCTAGTGACCACAAGTAAGGCCGCAGTCTGAAAGTGAAGTGCTCTATTGGGGTGATGTGGTGCTCTGGGGTCTTTAAGATAAGATGAAATCTCAAAAAAAGGCCTTGCATGTAAGGAGAAAGAGCTTAAATTCATTAAATTGTGATTTCACAGAGAGCCAGTGAAGAAAAGACAGTATGGGAGAAATATTTAGTGCCATCATCAAATATGTATATTAGCTGGGGAATCAAAAAAGTCGAAAAACCTTGAATCAGTTAGTAAATTTTAACCCAAATCATGATCCAAACCGAACATGTTTGATCCCTAATGTAACCAACTAGCAACTGAAAATCAGATTGTACAGTAAAAATGATTGAAGGCCAATGAAAACAGAATCTGAAACACTGATTCTGTATGTAAATCCAAAGAGTTCTGGGAGGCTAAGCCAAGGTGAATATTTCCATGTAACTGATTCTTGGCTGAGGACATTCGCAAGAGTTTCTTAATTTCTAGAGTTTCATCTTCTGGTAATTCCTCTGACATTTTCTGGGCTGTGAAAACAGAGAGTAGAAGTTTCTGGCACAAATGCACCATGAAGAGCATGAAGTCTCCAGAAACACGTGAAGCATATAGATAAACTTTATTGTTTGACGAATGCGTTTTGGCTTGTGGGCTTCTGGAGTGTCCTGACGGAGGCTATGAGCTGAAATTCTTGAGAAACTCGTAGGGCCAACGGATTCTTTCGGCCAGAATTCAGTTAGATGGAAGTACTTAGCTTGCCCGCAGTCTGCATGGCGAGCTTTTTTCTTGTGCTGTTGCACACAGAAAAGAGGGGAAACTTTGTGCCAGTGAAAACGAAAGAATAGGTTCGGTTTTTGTGAAGGTAATCCCGTTAATTTGCACATGTGGCTGTTGTCTACATCAAAACAATGTACTGTTCTCCTTCCTACCATGGCTAAAGGGGGGAAAACACATTGCAGCACTTGCTGTGATATATGGTGCAGCATTTGCATATGCTTTTATCGTCCCACATATTTAGATTTGTAATTTTCTCTGCCCACAGTTTGTTATAGGTTTGGGGAATTTCGAGGGATTATTCATTCTATCCCTGCGGCAATGAGTTGTGAGAGATTACGAGGTTGCATAGAAAGAAATCTTTATATATGGTGCAGCTCTGTTGTCTATTGCTACAACAACGGCGTTATAATGTGCTGCTCGGGCAATTTAACAAAGTATATCACAAGAAGATGTGCGTTTTTAGTATGAATGGCAAATGACGGCGGGACTTAGGCTATAGTATGCATACAGAGCTCTTAAAGGGCTTGGCTCATTAGAGAGATGAGTTTATGATTGCACACAGTGGGCTGGAACTTCAGCATGTGCATCTACTTTTGAGGTGTACAAAAACAGTTAGTTTCAAATGGGAAAGGAAAATCACAGGCTTTTCATGTAGTTCCTCTAAAAGAAATGGTCTAAAAGAACAGCATAAGCAGAGTTTTGCCTTAAATTATCCAATCCACGCGGAAGATGTTTGCTTCATTCGTCATCCTCCTTTTTTATTTTTCTGCCTTTTCCTTTTCTCACATTCAGATACAGAGGCTCAAAATGAAAGTACCAAATGACCTTCAGCTGTCTCTCTTCTTCATTGTGCTTCTCCACTTTCTGTTGTCTTCTAAAAATAGAGCTCCCCAATCATCAGCGGAGTTCTGCAACCGGCCCTGTGGGCACAGGCTTCAGCAAGAGGGTGCCAGAGATGAGCCTAATTAACTCATTGAGAGGGAGAGAGCGAGAGATGTTGTGGGGGGTGAGGGAAAAGAAAGAGAGAGCGTAACAGAGGTAGGGGGTGGGTGAATAATGACAGAGATGGAGAGGGTAAAGGATGGAGTGGTGCAAAGAGGAAACGATGAGGAAGAAGGGAGAGAGGAGTAGATAATGAGAATGAAGGGTCAGAGACAGAGAAAGAAGAGGCGAGGCAAGGTCTCTGGGGCAAGGATGTAGTCGTGAACAAGGCAGAAGAAGAGTGATGGAGAGGAGCACTAATTAGACATAGGACCAAAGCCCCTTCTCACTTTACATGGGGGGAGAGAAGGAATGGAAGAGAGAAGGAATGGAGATAGATGGGTCGGGTGGCTGCAGCACCAAGATATGAGAAAAGGAAATATGTAATCTCCAATATGGAGAGAGCAAACCGAGCGACGGCAATCTAGCCAACTCAATTAGCCCACGTCTATAAAACAAACTGCTCTTAATCGCCTCTGTCAGGCACTCATAGGCAAATGAACTGGCTGCTTCCTGCAGGAGCGGGAGAGAGCCCGAGATAACGGCAAAGATGACGACACCCCGGCACCGCTCCACCCCTCCTAGCGCTTATCTGACGTCCACTCAGTGTGCTTTAAAATTGTGTGGTTTTTTTTTACTTTTCATTTACCTTCTCCTGCACCCTGCTCATTTTTTACCACACAAATTATCTCTATCTTTTTCCCCTTTGTCACCTCATTTATTGCCCTTTCTGTCTGCTTCACAATAAAAAAAAGCTGTTTGTTTTCGTTATGGCTCTATGTATAATGATTTTTTTTCTATTTTAGTTTGCTAAATATTTCCCAGAGTGGTTATTGTAAGTGTAGAGACACAGTTACATCCAGAGTTTTGAAGAACTTTTTAAAGTATGTTAAAGTCAGAGTTAAATTTAAGGTAATTTCTGATAAACTTTCTGACTTTTAACAGCAATGACTCAAATATGAGCCTAATGATGGTTTCTAAGTATATGCCACGAATTTTCTTTAAATAACTACACTCATGCGTAACAGATGTGTATAATCACAGGTGTTCGCCAACGAGACTTAATTAGCAACTGCTCTCCTTCTCTGCCATTCTGCTGACTGAGGTCTAACAAGCATCGGAGCCGGGAGGTTTGATCTGCAAACAGGTGATGTACATCCATTTGTGGCTTTCTCCTGGATAACTTTGTAAATCTGACAAAAGAACACTTTTGCATATTTCTTTTTTTTTTTTTTTGCATATATCGAGTTGTGGCTATGAATCTATGCAAAGTTTCATGAATTTGACCTCAGATGTCCTGGTTTCCATTCATTTCCATAAGAAGTATAAAAACCATCACGTTGGCAATCAAATCTGCATACATTATTGTCATAGTTGTTCTTGTGGTGTAATGCAGACATGCGGACTTTTAAAATGAGTCTATGCTAAAACTGCATTACCACTCCGTGATATTGTATCGCTTACGTGAATTTATGCAGACTTTATGGAGGCCAATATGTTTTGTTTTTCTCAATTTGTAGGGAATATACAGATAAGTACCCTAACTTATATGACTTCTACAGGTGGTTCTACAGATTTGGAGCCTTTCTAAAAAAAAGATGGCACTACTTTCAGTGAAGTCTCTCTTAAATAAGAGGAAATAAAGGAACAAGAACTGATCATTTGCATCTGATATCAACCAACATTTAAAAATGTCCCTGTGATCCTTTATGTTAAACTAACAAACTAATTTTGTAAGATCTATATTTTATGATCTTTAGTGTTGGCCATTTGTAACACTCCTCACTCTTTGGTGAATCAATGCAGCAGATACCATCTCAGTCATATGTCTCCTTACTCGGCCTTGTCTGCCCGACTGTCTTGCATTCAGTGGCCCCTGATGAGTGGCCTGGCCCAGACTGACTGTAATTACCTAACAGGAGGAGCAAGTAGTCTAATTAACACATTAACAAGCAGCAGCCAGCTGACAAGGGTCTACAGCACCACCGAGCAAGGGTCTGACAACTTCATCCCCCATCTGTCACCACGCGTGTGCAAAGACATGCACAGTGTGCGCATTTGGTGCATTTGTGTGTATGCTGCTTGGCATAAGAGAGGGTCCACCCCCTTTTGCACAGAGGAGGTTAACAGAGATGGAGAGGCACGATGTTAAGCGCCTGTTCTTCATGAGACCCTCCTGATGCTCTTGTGTCACTGTGCAGGGGGTCCCTGCCAAGGTACAACTATACATCACAGTTGGCATCAGCCAGGTGGTCTGGCTCTCTGTGCCAGGCCCAGCCACACTGTGCCATGCTGTGCCATGCCACATTGAGGAAAGGCGGAGCAGAAGTCTTCAAGCTGTTTGTATGTAGTTGTGATTTCACCATGTTTTATAAAATTATAATTTAGAATGAATATCATTCAGATCAAAATAAGCTACAGAGTCTAGATAATCCAACCTTTAAAGGTAACAGCTTAAAAAAAATAATTAGCTTTATGAAGCTATTGTTGTACTGTACCATTTGTAGATGACCTAACTTATTTGTGAATATTACACTGGTTTGTTATAATAAGGATTCGTATTATTTTTACTGCTCCATTGGCCAGCTATCTTATTTTGAAAAGGAGGCATACCATGAAGTCTATTAGTGAAAATTAGATATTTAAACTCTAAAAGTGAAGTTGTCTTTGAATGGATCGTTCGCTTGGTTGCTCATGTCTGATTGCGTTATCAGATGCTCAGTCACCACTTTGCAAATGAATAATTAGTTAGGAGATTAGTAGCAAGGCGCTACTTTGCTCTTTTTTGGGGACTCTTTTTGGAAATCCCTCCTGATAGCCTGGATACAACTGTACACAACTGTGGTACCATACAACAAACCCTGCTCTGAGACCCTCCTGGGTGATCGAGTTTGTCATCCTATCTCTCAGACTGAGCCCAGACACAATTTGAGAAAACTCATTTCCAAAGCTTGTATGTGGGATTTTATTCTTTTGGTTACTGTCATCACCTTGTGATCATAGATAGGAACACAAATCGACCAGTAAATCGACAGTTTTGCTTTGCTTTAATGCTCAGCTCACGCTTCACCACCGGTGTACTGGACACCATCTGCATCACTAAAAACACTCCATCGATCAATCTCACGCTCGCTTCTTCCCTAACTCGTGAACAAGACCCTGAGATACTTGAGCCCCTCCACTCGAGAAGATACAGACAGCTTAAGTGTTATTTCTGGTGTAGTATTATGCAGAGATGAATGCATCTAGACATGTTCAGTAGCACACACGTACATCGGTGTGCTGCACAGTAACACTCAGAGCAGAAACATAATAGTTACTCATTTTGAAGCTCACGTTTGGATTTCTTATTTTGGACTGCAGCTCAGACTAATGTCAGGGTTCATGTTGGGTAGGATGATGATCAGGATGTTACAGCAATCAAGGATAATGGGCAACTTTTCAGTGCATTGCTGGTAGCTCATTAAGCATTCTTAGAATGGCAGTTGGGGTGAAATCAGTGGAGATAACATAATGGGCTGAATGAACAGTTTTTGATTAAAATAGCCAGTCTCCATTATTTCATATTGTCAGCGGATCCTGACAGAGGCATCTATTCTGCAAAGGTTGGATGCTGTAGCACAGACTTTTTTTTTCTTTTTTTTTAATGGTTCATGTGTGTTCGCGGGGGTTTAGGAATGCTTTTTCTGTCCATCCCTCCTCATGTCTCGATCTCCATCCACTCTCAGGGTGCTGCTCTTCTTCTGTTGTCAAGACAACCGCACACAGCGGCTCTGCCTGTGTGTCCATTTGTCTGTCTGCCCGCGCCCGCCTGTCTATTTTTATTTGTGTGGTACTTTTCAGACATCCAAGTACTTTGCAAACTGAGAGCAGTGTTTGGTTGCAGTTTCCAGCAGCAGCGTGACCGATCACAGAAAGGCTGCGTCTGACCGATAAACTAGGAAACTGGGAGTTTTCTGCTGAAGCTTATATCAGTAAGATAAAGGAGCTTCTCTTTTTTTGTAAGTTGCAAATCTAAACTAAAAAGAGCATTTTTCCATGACCCTGTTGTTGTTGTCTAATCAGCTTCTTATTGTGTTTGCGCCTGAGGTCTTCGGTATCACACTGTCTCAGCAAACAACACGCTTTCCCCAGCGGCACGGCGATGCTTCATATCCAATTGGTTTGATTTCCTCTCTGAAAGAATAGAAGGCGCATCGCCCCCCTCCCCCCCTCCAGCCTTGTGAAGTGTAGCGGATAGTCTTTTCACGCAGTGTAGACCCAGCACTATTCTCATTCATCAGCTTGTGTATTTGCATTTTCAATTAATTGCCAGCGTCACGCGCGGCGACTCCGAAAGCAGCCCCAGCATTGTGTGTGACCCTTAATTGCAATCATTACGCAACGCAAGGAACCCGCCTTTGAGTGTTCAATTGTACACTGGGTTTAATTATGGGAACGGAGTTAAAAGCATTACTCAACAGTCTAATAGACCAGATAGCTGGGTTTTTTTTAAACTGAATGAACTGATGGTGGAATGCTGAACTGGTAATTGTTACAGATTTGCATAGCTGCATGGTTTCAAAGAGGATGTAAGCATATTTGAAAACACAGACGGCACTAATGCAGCTTAAAGGAAAAGTGTCACATTCAAGCAAAGCAGCTTATTATGTCTCACTGAGAGTTAGTTGAGATTAATATCCATTTCAACACTGTGTGCAATGTAAAGATGGAGGTAACTCTGTGAGATAGGTAAGCTGGTTCCCATCCACTTACTGTCTTTCTGCTAAGCCATTCAAAATGTTTTGCATATTTACACAAAAGATCAAATTAATATTTATCTCCACATCTAATTCTGGCTGAGACAGTAAATAAAGACTGAAAAGTATGAATATTTTTTAAACACTAACACAGGCTGAGTCTCATATTCATTCAGATGCACATACTCGCAGGCAGCCAGACTCACTCTTATTTATTCATCTGCATGCTGGCACGTTCTCACTCACAAATAGATTTCGCTTCTTGCGTGTGAGCGGTTAGGAACAAAGAGACGGCGTGATGCAGAGGGATGAAAAAAAGCAATTATTCTGTGCAGGGCTCTGTACCTGGGGTTAGAGCCTCGCCTCTGGAGTAAATAAGTCACTGTGAGTGTGTGTGCTCACGTTGCAGATCTAAGGAAGCCACATACACACACACGTATATATGCATGCTTCCTGGCGCAGGCACACAAATTCAATCCTGCATCTCGCTACAAATGTAGATCGCACACATATACGCTCCTTCACAGACACGTACGCTCCCCATCCTTCTTTCTGTTGCACAGATAGTCGTCACGCTCCAGTAATGAAGCCCGGTGTGTTGCATTCACACTTGGCCACTGAGCCAATAACAGAAAGACTGCAGCAGAGAGCTCCCCTCTGCTCTCCAACTCCATTTTTTTCCCTCTCTCCCCTTCACCCTTTCCATTTTTGCTTCACGTTTTTTGCTCCCCACTCCCTCACTCCTACACTTTCTAGAGCCCTGATGACAAATCATCCTCTCAGTGCCATGAAAGAAGCAAGGACAATTTGACTTGAGCGAGAGAGCAGGAGAGAGCAAGAGAAGAAGATGGAATCAGTGTGCTCGTGAAAAAGAGAGACAGGTAGAAGAAGGAGCAATTGTGTACTTGTCAGTGTACTACTGGAGTCTGATATAAATCTTAATACCCTATTTAAGGCTTTTCTTCATCATGAGCCCTGATTTATTAGTGGGTCTTCCCCTTCAATTTATCAAAATAAACTATGAGCTCACAGTCGCGGCCAGCAGGGCAAATTAAAGCAAACAGCCAAGTGAGAGGGGGAAGGGGTGAGGAGACTTACACACACATATACTTAGATATGTCTTTTTGTCTTCTTTTCTTTACCTCCTTCCATCTCCATCAGTGGCTCAATGAGGTCAACTAGTGTAAATGGTTGAGCTTCCCAAGAGCCAGACAGACAGAGAGAGAGAGAGAGAGAGGGAGGGAGGGAGGGAGGGAGAGCGATGGGGGGAGAGCGATGGGGGGAGAAGAGTGGGAGAGCCGGGTGGGGCACGGATCTAAGACGCCGGGGAGAGATTTGTGTAAAAGCTGGATAAATTTGTTTAGGGATCTCCAGTGTATCAGTTGTGAGGAAGTGAAATCTGAAATCCACTCAATTAGTTCTGTGTGCATTGCTTTGGAGTGTGTGTGTGTGTGTGTGTGTGTGTGTGTGTGTGTGTGTGTGTGTGTGTGTGTGTGTGTGTGTGTGTGTGTGGGGATGTGAAGGAGAGGCATATTCTTGTGTGTGTAGATAAAGGGTTTATTGTATTTGGTTACTATGTATGAATGCAGATCTATGCACAGCAGATTTTGCAAGAAATTCTTGTCATTATTTGTTTGACAATACAAGATGGAGATGTTCAAAAGTGGGTTTTTTTCTTGCAAATACACAAAATATTTGCACTAGTAGGTAATATGGAGAAGATGATATGATATTGTACTGATTCATTACAAAGAGAGAGCGTTACATTTACTACATATGTTGAATTTTACATGTAAACAGTACTACAGCGCTTTAATTGGAGCCCAACAAAACTATATCCAGTTTGGTCTTAAAACAGGAACGGTGGTCACAATGGTGTCAGACGGTGGAACAATGATGGAGATGGTGGCATTGACAAGAAGACAGAAGACCGACCTGCAGGATTAGAAACCACAGGTGCAGCTTTGGAGACAAAGTTAGAGAAGCAATGCTGAGATGGGTTGGACATGTACAGAGGAATGATGGTGGGTATACAGGACAAAGGAGGCTGAATATGGAGCTGGAGGAGATTCATGGATGTAGTGAGGACATGAAGGGCGACAGTGTTACAGAGGAACATGGGGCTCTAGAGAGAAAGATGTTCAAGCAAAACCTTCATTTGACCTTTAACAACTGCTACCTGACTCTAACGTAGCTATAAAAATGTTTAATAATGCTATAGTTACCCTAAAATCCCCATATTACAATGTTGAATATAGTGGCCCTCGACCAGTAAACTGATTTTAAACATTTCCCCATTATAGAGAATATAAACCGGTTGGCCTTTCTTATTTAACTTATATTTTATTTTTGTTTTCTGTATATACTCTAGAAGTGCCTTAACTTGCACTCATTTTAATGGCCTCCAGGGGGCAGCCCAAGTGGGAGAAAAAAGACTTTTAGTTGTATGGAAAGTTGTATCCCCACAGCTTTGTGACATCAGTAAACACTTTACTGTTGAATTTATGGGCTCAGTTACCATTTTTGGGGTCATATTGAAAAGAACATTAAGTCCATTTTGTAAATTATGGTCCAAGAGTCAGCAAGGAGCATCATCCAGGATGTCATCACCGGAAAGCTTGTGGGTTTTCTGTCAGATGTACCTCTTACTCGTCAGGCTTTAAAACTCTAAGCCAAGGATGGCAGGCTTCGTAATGGGATATCTCAACCCACTGGGTGGTATGATGGGAGGCTACATCAATCTTTGATATTGTACCATTAGACTAAATGTGAAATGAACAACAATTTGAGAGCACTCTAGACACCGATGGCATCGCACCAACTAAGTAAACACCATTCTTGGAACACTCATCTTTGATTGTATTATATGTTTAATTAGGGCTGGGCAATTAATTGAAAATGAATAAAAAATTGACATTCAGAACCTGAATGCTGGGAGCCTATCCCAGCTGTCATTGGGCAAGAGGCGGGGTACACCCTGAATACGAGGAGAACATGCAGAAAGACCGTATCTGAAAATTAAAAATTATAAAATCATAAAATTATATTGTTAATGCTTAAATAATTATTGTTGTTATCCATAAATTTTCACATTTACTTTGTTCAAAAAAGCAGAAATGTTTTTAAAGCACATCATAATTTTTTGATTAAAAAGCCAAATTACGGTTATTTCCTTGCATTACTGAACAGAAGAGTTTGTTTTTGTGGTTGAATGTTATGCTTTATTAATTTCTGACTTCTCGGAGAAGTTCATGTGTGTCACCTCAAATTTGGGTGTAAATGTTTTTCTAAATGTGAATTCAGTTGATTTGCCTAATAAATCATTTTAAAGGATTTAAAAAGCTTTGAAATATTTGGGTTTTCTAGTTTTTATGACAGATGGTCTAATAAAATTGTTAATGCTCTTTCTCTATCTGTCTGTCTGTCTGTCTGTCTGTGAGTGGCTGTATTTAATTGTTACTTGTTCATTATTCAGAACTGAGATAAAATTTTTATTTGAGGTCATATCACAACCTGTGTCAGATTGGCGACCTGCCCAGGGTGTTCCCCCGACTCCTGCCCTATTGTAGCTGGGCCAATCCCCCCCTAACTCTGAGTTAGAAGTGAAACAGAATGGATGGATGGATTTTTAAATTTAGAGCATTCTTGCAGCTCTATATTACACTTGTTTTGTGCAAGAACTCCTTATATTTCTTCTTCTTGTATTGCTTTATTTTACAATGCAGCAGATTTTATTGTAAAATTATTGAAAAGTCACTTTTGTGGGGAGAAGAGCTCCAAGAAACTCTACGTCGCTCACATCTATGAAAACCCAAACAACCTACCATTCAAAGCCAGTCGATACACTGTACAGCCAGGGAGGCTCTCTGGGGATCCCAGCCTGTGTGTGTGTGTGTGTGTGTGTGTGTGTGTGTGTGTGTG
>NW_005187635.1:780188-796901 GCF_000239375.1 Pundamilia nyererei | reverse complement strand
GCGTGCGTGCGTGCATAGCAGCCATAATGCACATACAAGACACAGAGCGGGTTGGTATGGGTGCAGACATGAGCACACTGTTGGATGAGGGAGGGCTGCAGGGAATTTACACAGGAAAGGAGGACAGAGATTTAAATGATGCGCACTGATAAGGGAGAGATGGAAGCAAGAGATTCAGAAATGGATCAAGTTTTGAGGTGAACAAAGAAAGCTAGCAAGAGATCATGCTCTTATTAAAAAAAACCCATTTTTTCTATAAATACATGCTTTCCATTTATTATTTCAAATACTATTTAGGAAGTATTTTTGCCCTGATGCTAATGCTGTTCTTGTAGGATTTTCTTCCTGTGGGGCAGCTGTGATTTCATCAGACATGATTTCCCCGCAGGCAAGACGTAGCAATGATTTAACCCACCGGTCAATCAGCTGTGGGGTGACTGATCGCCAGCCATGAGTGAAAAGGCTAGATGAGGTCGCCAACCTTGTCACCTTGCGACCTTGCTCTCGTGACCTCTGGCTCTGTTGTGGTGGGAGTCTGGCGTAGGGATGCTGGGTTAATCAATAGCAGGGGCAGCATGTAATAAAACAAGGGCTCCCCAGAGAGGATCCCAAACAAGCTATCAGTGTCCTGAGTGACCAGACTGTCTGTCAGACAACTGCTTTATCTCATTTACAGCATCATGCTTTTTTGTAGGCTTGTTTGTGTTAACAGTAGCAGCAGGAGGGGTGTATATATACACAGAGGGGAACACTCCTCTGTCAAGAACAATCTTCGGAAACTCTTTTGCTTTGTTTTATTGCCATTAAGGCTGCAGCAGGCACTATAGGCACAAACAAAAATGTAAAATATATGGCTCTCCTGCTGTGGCTTTTCTCTCCCTCTGCTTCAATCCTTCCCACCAGGAAGGATTCACAGTCAAGGTCACATCTTACGTCCTCTATGAACTGTTTCTTTTTCTGCTGTTTCATAGGGCTCACCTGATCTGGTCTGAGAAGGGACGGCCAAAGCTTCTTGACATTTTTCTAAATCTTGAAAATATGCTCAATTTTTACATCTTCAAATAGCTGATGACACAGTTCCAGATGATTTATATATGGTCAGATTATTCTGTCTGAGGTATAATTTTATGCTAACTGAGGTTTGTTAAACAAAACAAAAGATTCCTGAATGTAGTTTCTTATTTATTGGTAAATCTAATACATCAATTTATCTATGATGTTACTGTAAACCCCCCTGAACCCTACACCGTAATCTACAATATAAGGTACCTGCACCTCATGAGAAATGTAACTGGACATCAGGTTGAAGGAGCCTGTATCCTGCACATTTCTGAGACTTTTTCACTGTAGTTTTTTAGTTTATCAGTGAGAGAATAACAATCATCACCTCAGTATAAGGAATCATCATCATAGCATCAATATAGGGGTTCACAAATGTCAGCAAATTCCTGGAGGGAGATTGCTGAAAATATCACAACAGTTGTGATAATATTTTGTACAAAGAACTGGAAAAACTGGAGGGGGAAAGAAATGACCACGGCAAAGAGTGGAGGCCCTGGAGGGAAAAAAGTCCTGGCATTTAAAAAAAAATAAAATAAAATATTGAATATGAAACACCGGGACACGACCGGATGGTAATTTAAATGTAACGCAGCAGGACAAACATAAATGTCGGCAGCAACTTTGGCCACTTACGTTGTAGACCGTTCAAAGATTTCCTGCTCAAGTCTAAATCAGCCTGTATCTAAACTGCTGAGAGTGAAAGCCAGAGAGGGAGTCTGAGAAAACAAAAATGTCTCTTAAAGAATGTGTTAGATGAAGAAAAGAGGGGAAGAAATGCCTTTTTGCACATTTGGTAAATGGAGTGATTTTGTATGGTGCTTTTCTACTGTACTTGAGCACTCAAAGCACTTTATGCAACTCATTCATGTCTCATTCCAACAAACTTTTCTCTACGCTTTTACAGATGTGGGCATGATTCTGGGTTTATATCGGATTGTCTGTTTAGTGATGCACTAACTGAACTCACTGGGTTTGTATGCTCGGCTTACGGTGACAAATCACACAAGACTTTTATTTATTTATTTTTTCTCTGTGCACTCTAGTCCTACCAAAATACTGTTTCTAGGCAGATTTATTTTCACACACCCTCCTGCTCCTCCCTGTTTCCCCATTGTGTTTCCATCAGAGAAAACAGTCTAGCCGTTTGGCTTGGCTTCTTCAAAACCTGGGGTCCCACCTTCCATCTCATCCTGCTCTTTCTGTCCGACCATCTCTCCGTTCATCTTTCTTTTATCTTTGTCTCATCAAGGTCTCCGGTGGGAGTGGAGAGGTGACAGGCTTGGCCCTGCTGTCTGCTTTTCTAATGAGCCTGAAACACAGGGGGTCAGCCTATTATGGAGATGAGGAGATGCGGGCAGGCCAAAAGGTGACGGACCTTGCTAATAAGGGCCCTCTCCATTGCTCCACCCTCCTACCCCTCCTCTTCTTTCCTCTTTTCTTCTTCAAGTTCCTCATTCCCTCCATCTATTTATAAGTCTTTCAGTCAGCCCTGCAAGGTCTAATGAAGACACTGGTATGCTAAACAGGTGCTACTGCCTCCTGCTTGCACTCCTCATCCTCCCCATCCTTCTTTCCTTATCCCTTTATCTTTTCCTCCTGGAGGTTGTTTGAAATTTCTCTCCCTCATCAGTTCAATCATTTCTCTCGGCCCAAGGCCACCTCTGTTTGTCTGCTCGGCCTCAGTGGGGTCTCTTTGTAGCCTCGTGCTGGAGCCTACCACTGCTTCCTTCAGTAGAGAAGTGCGTGCTTTGGTGTATGCATGTGTGTGCGAGCTCACCATATTTCTTCAGACTTTCTTCAGTCATACGCGGCCCTCCCTTTGCCTTCTGGCCAGGCCGCCATCCGTCAGGTTGGCTTTGAAATGAAGCCAAGACTTAGCTATGCAGGGATGACAAAAGACGGGGAAGCTGTTTTATCATCTTTTACATTTTCTTTTCGTTTGTCTGAAGGAGGAGGTGGCAAACACATATACACAGAGACTGGCACATGCAGAGATGAGCGATCTGTTTTTTATCAGATGTGAAATACCTGATACACACTCACCCTCCCCCCGCTTTTTTTTAATTTTATTTTTATTATGCAATTCAGTTTATTTCTCATGGGGGCCAGACAGTGAATTTACCCTGGGTAAATATATACCTGTGACTGTTTAATATTGAATTGTAGCCTTGATGAATCCATGGAGGTGCATTCAATAACCTTGGTGCAGTGTGAAGCAGCAGGGTCACCCACATTGAGTAGTGGCTCATTAAAAAATGAAAAAAGGCTCAGAAATCTGCCTCATTAGCTCTTTCTTCAATATTTGATCTTCGGCGGTCCCAGGGATGTATTCTATTTTACTCATCGGCAGTCAAAAGCTCACCAGGTGCTTTTGGTTGCCAGGTCAAATGGAATGATTAAACAGGAAGCGATTCATTGGTCAGATCAGGTGATATGCAGATTAGAGCTACCGTGCTGTTCCATTGCCTGGCAAAGAGGAAAAAAAAAAAACACATACTCTGAAATGGTTGTTGCTAGGGGAACTTTTGGGGGTTGGGGGAGCTGTGACTTGTAATGAATTCACCTGCATCATTTTTAGCAGGCTTTGTGCATCATTTGATATTTTCCCGTTTTTGAAAGCTGTGATATTTATGAAGGCGTCCTTCCTTTTTTAGTTTAAAAAGAGCACATTAAAAAGACCGAGTTAGAAAGGTTAATATAAGACTTGAAAATTAACAGCGACAAAAGGGGTGTTAGCACTTCTGAGGCCATTCGCGTGTCATATCAAATCACACACACACACACCGCGGCTAGTTCAAATATTTGAGACGATTTATTGAAATTTTATTAATATAATGCTCCAGGCTCTCGTAATTATCTGATTGCCTGCGCCTGAGGTTCCTGCCTCTGAGGGATATTTAGTGTCATAGCTGAACTCACAGTGAGAGGTTGTCTCGATGATTAGCTCCTGTTAGCGTCAGGTCTCATCCACTTCTCTGTGTTATCCCTTAGCATTAGTCTAATGGCCCAGGAAACGCAGATAATGGCTTTCCGTACAGATTAGCATCTGTCGCCACCTCTGCTGCTGCTGCTAGACGCACACACTCGCATGTTATACAGTGAAATTTGTTCTGGGAAGGTCAAATATTTCCAAGATGCAACATTAAAGGAAACACAAAAACACAGACCTGAAAGTCTGAACTGAAACTGACTATCGCACCAGTCAGTTGGCATTAAAACAGGTGAAGTGATTAACACTGATTCTCTTTTTACAGGTAAATGTTCAGCTGGAAAAACCACTTTCTTGTCTGTCTAAAGCATCTAGTAATTGCTTCTAGCCTGTCCAGAAACGCTGCTGTGAGGCTTTTGATCCACTCAAATAAATCTTCTCATATCGCTCCATTTTTAAAGCTTTTGCACTGGCTACCTGCCAGGCTTCCATATCAGTTTAATTCTTGGTTCTTACTTTAATGGTCTTATGGAGGGATGTGGTCCTCTTGCGATTCCGCACGCTAACGTCTGAAAGCTAACACATTGTGCATTTGAAACCTTAGCTGGAAAACTTTGGAAGAACACCCTTGACTAGGTGGCTTCCTTTACAAAGTAGCTGTTCAGACAGGCGTTTCATGTTTGAGGTGACATGTGCTGGTTTTTATTTACCTTTGGAAAGCACTTTGTGACTGTTTCCTTGCCTTGAAAAGTGTTATATGAATAAATTTTATTTATATACTTGCTTGGTTCCTAGAATTCATGTGGATATTATTTTGAGGTTTACAGTATACCTGCATGCAACTCGGTTGCATGCAGGTATGATGATATGCCTCACCACACTGCAAAAAAGCCCAGGAACAGCTTGAAGAACACAACAAAGAGCCTGAGGCATTGACCTGTCCTCTAAGCTGCCCAGATCCCAATCAGATTAAGCTTCTGCAGAGACAAACCCGGTCCACGGAGACTCCTACTTTGCAACCCACGGGATCCAGACGTTCGGCTGCCTTTAATCACTACAGCTCTAGAAAAATACTTAATCAGCTTCCACTTAAATTGATGACAGTTCTGCTGCGGCTCTCTGTGAGTGTCAGCAGTACAGTGAGTTTTTCAGCACTTACCCGAGAACTAAAAAACCGCACCGCGTGGCTGTGTTTGTGTGTGAGCGCTTAGAGGAGGCCCAAGGCTTCATCTGTGATGTGTTTGAAGAAGGAGTCGTGTGAGTGTTGCAATGCAAATGAGTGTGTGTTTCTAAACGTTCCCGCTCCACCGCATGCCCATGAATGTTTACAACCATATGGGTGAATGTTGTGTGTGTCTGCCTTGTGCATGTATGCATGAATGCAAGCCTCTGTGTGCAATCCCTCCTGCAGGGCAGTGGAGTGGGCTGGAGGGAGGAGGCTTTTTTTCTGTGCTGTCTGAAGTCTAGCCATCTATAAAGAGGCCTCTTCACATGTGGAGCGCTGGTGATAGATAGTCACTTATGTTGCAGCTGACATCCAATCTGGCATCAGTGATTATAAAGCGCTCACCTCTTCATGTGTCCCTCTGTAGCCATTGGACCCCCTCTGCTCAAACACAGAAATCCCATTTTGTGTCACGGGGCAGTGAAATGAGGTTGTGTCTGGGTATGTCTGTATATGTGTGTTTTTCATGTGTCTCTGATAGGAGTGTGTCTCCAGCGTGTGAGAGCCCACAGGCTGAACGCATGTGTGTCATTGCTCATTCTGTCAGTATCTCAGCGCCCCCCCCCTCTCCTAAAATTGTTTGTGTGTTTTTATCCAGGCTGAACAAATGTTAACATTTCTGAGGCACCTAAGTGGTGCCTGACTGCCTGCCTGACTGCCTGACTCTTTTTGGCTGTTTTCATACACACGAAGAAATATCTGCTGAGTTGACAGGTGTCTCTGTTTCAAGATTGAACAAAGTCTCCTTGTTCATGTTTTATTCTCGTCCTGTCTCACTTCTCCATTCCTCTATTTCTCTTCTGTTTTTTCTTCTCGTCTGACCTGTCCTGAAGCTTCTTGATACTTGATCCTTTTTGATCCCCGTGTGTGACAGCACCTGGCGCTGTGATTCCAGACATGATCAAGACACATGCACACATTGGGTTGGCGTTCACAGGCGAACTGTAAGCCCAGCACAGAAACTCCTTTGAGAGAGCTACACAGAAATGCATACTGGCTATGTCATTAGGCTCGTATGTATCTACATGTGTGAATATGTGTATGTTTTTGATATGGTCACTTTGTATGTGATAATCAGAAGCCTGTACCTTCTGGGTTTTCGCACTGGCCCTCTCAACACCATTCTGTTGATCCTGAGAGAGTCTGGCAGTCTTTTAATGAGCCTCAACTCACAAAGCACAAATAGCTCTAGAGCGAGCCTTCATAAGAGAGCATGAGTTTAACTCCCCCGGGTCAGTCCCTGTGTTCTCTCAGACCAGGTATCTATGACCCCGCCTGACCAACCACATCCATCATTGCTACATCTTATAGTATGCCGTAGTTCTCTACTGTAATTCAAATATTCCCTATCTTTGTTGTAATAACAATTTTACCTTTAAATTTTATGTTAACAAAGGTTTAGATTAAGTTTTTTTTAATATGAATATAGTCACTCATAACAATAACAGCCACCACCTCTTTTCTTGTTTGTTTTTAGGTCTTATTTCCAACAAAAAGATGAAATAAATCCACCGTTCACTGCTCAGAGTACCAGAGCCATATGTAGAAGTAAGCATAGAAGCAGATGGCACCTCAATTTTATATTTTTTTTCTGTTTAGGTACAAGAAACTGTAAGAACAAAAAAATGTGCAGTTGTTTTAAAGTATTGACTGAATGTGAATAGACACTGATTTTCAGTCCAGTTTTTGTATAATTTGTCCTTCGTACTGTGGCCAAAGGGGGCTCATATGATCGTTGGAGATTTCTCACGTTTCTTTGCATTATTGTGGGGTCTATACCTGACAATATAAAGTGCCTTGAGGCAACTGTTGTTGTGATTTGACGCTACATAAATAAAATTGAATTGAATTAATTTGACATACATCAGTCTATTGCCTGACATCCTTCCACTGAGATCATTTCTGATGAAGCTTCAGTGAACAGTAGATGGATCCGCAAAAGGACAAGATGCGTCTCTCCGGTCCCGTGCCAGTTCTTTGCTTGATATCTTTTCTATTTCTATTTCTTAAACTCATCTGCTGTGTATAGTTTGGACCAGTGGTCCCTGGGCCACGGACCGGTACCATCCAAGAGTTGTTTGGTACCGGGCCATGAGAGTTGAGGCTCGGGTGTGAAATACTTGGCTTTCAGGGTTTTTATCGGTTTTTAGATTTATTTTTAAATTGTTTTTATCGTGAACTCGGTTTCCCTGGGTCTTTTCCTGTGTGTTATGAATAAAAAAATTTTTTTTACCGGTACTGGTTACAGTGGTGATTGTTCTTATTAAACATGGCCACAATTTAAATATGTGTGTGTGTGTGTGAGAGAGAGAGAGAGATGAAATATCATATTAAACAGTGCAAATCTACTCTAATAGACCTCTGTAGTAGAAATATGGAGCCTAATGAGCAATACATTCCCTTACAACACTGCATTACATTACAACACTCTAACATAGTTTAACATAATGGTGTTTTAAAGTTATTACATCTGAAAGCAACTTCACACAGCCTCAAGGATGCCAGTACAGAGGGAAGATAAATGGTGTGTCAGAGACAAGTGATTGAGATGCAGATCAGAGATTTCTGAAATTACTAGATAACTGTGGTCATGGAAAGTAGTGCTACTGAGTTTACTAGTTTTGTATCCTTTTCATGTGTCTCCACTGCTTTTTGTGCTTTTTGTTTCGCAGCAGATGCCTTATTCTTAGTAACTGGATTTCCAAGGCTGCTTGTATCCCTCTATTTCAGACATGTCAAAACTGATTTTCCTTTGTGGAAGTCTGATTACAGCATACTAGAAACAGACATATCCGTGCCACATAATACTCTACAAGCTCCAAAATGTGTCCTGACACAAAGCCGACGTGATGGCTAATGGAAGGACTTTATGTCGTTTCAGCAGAGGCATAAAAATGGCTTTTAATACCACCTCTGCTTTTTCCATTTAAGAAATCTCTCCTCCACTTTTCCTTTTTCATGTGGTATTTTGAAACTCACCTCAGAGGAAAATGCCAAGAAGACAAAAAAGTCAAAGCCAGGATATTGTATGCTTAAGCAGCTGGTGATAATGATGGTGCATTGAGTCACTAATGGATTTTTGAAATAGCTTTTGTCTGCCAAGAAACAGCTTGACCCCTCTTTGGTTGTGTCTTTTATCAGCCAAAGTGCGTGCCGCATTCTTTCACATTTCCTCACTTTGACTACACTATCTTTGTCATTATGATGATTTTGCCAGGAATTCAGAGAAAAGTCACAATTTAAATATTTACCGGAGACTCTTGATGGGAAAAAACGATTTTACCATCCGGCCTTTGGGTCTTCTATTTTAGACTGACTGCCACTAGTTCTTAATGAAAATATTACAATCATTTTTACCTGAAATAGATACATTTGCTTGATTGATTTTTTTTTTTACTCTATTTAGACAAGAAGCTCTTTTAATTTTTTTTTTTACTTTGAATAAATGGGCCATAACAAGAACCTTGGCATTCATCTCACAACTCGTTTTCTATTAGTCCTAAGGTGGTTAAATCTGAACATTGCAAAAAAACTAATGTTAATATCTCTAAAGTCAATTAAAGATGAGCATCTGAAATGAAGATATTATCTCTCATTCATTGTGGGAGCTTGCCTACAGTAAAGATTCAGTATCACTACTCTTCTTCTTTTTTCAATTTATGTTTTTGAGCATCATAAAATTGTAATAAATTCTCAAAGTATCTGTCCTGTCATCTCTTAATGGGGCTGCAGTAGTAGTTGGGATAAATTACTGCCTCAGTAGCCAGGTGCTGCTAATCTTATCACTTGATCATCAGCAAGTGCTGAGCACCTCTATAAAAGCAGAATCTTTGGCATTTTGCCGGCCTGGAGCATTCAGGTGTTTGTTAACGCAATGGCAAGAAGGGAAGGCTCAGCAGTGATCTGAGAGAAGCAATT
The DNA here is from genome assembly GCF_000239375.1 of Pundamilia nyererei. NCBI lineage: Eukaryota > Metazoa > Chordata > Actinopteri > Cichliformes > Cichlidae > Pundamilia > Pundamilia nyererei. Next base: position 787,767 of record NW_005187635.1, on the reverse strand, counting down.
GTTGCTGCCCATCACTCTCAGAGGGGTTATGAGGACATTTCTAAATCCATCTTTCTACAGTGAGAAGGATTATTCACAAGTGGAAAACCGCTAATAAGGTCTTGGGTCTTCCCTGGAGTGGACGTCCTCCAAATTTACCCCAAGGTCAAACTGTACAATGCTCTGGGAAAAAAAAGCTGTCTCAGACTAAATGTTGGAGTTCATGACAGGGGTTCGAGCTTAGCTCACTGGGTCACCAGGCATCCATATGCTTTAAGCCTGAAAAGCAGCAGTACAGGTAAGAGTCTGACCTGCAGCCCTTTGCCACATGTCTTCCCCTTCTCCCTTTATTCCCTGTTCCTGTCTACTCTTCACTGCTGATCTGTTTAATAAAGGCAAAGACTTCAGGAAAAATGTCCTTTAAACAGATGACACCAACTGGAGATGTTTGACCATAATGAACAGCACCATATTTGCAGGAAACCAGACACAGCATATCAGCATAAACATCTCATACTAACTGTCAGTCACAGTTGCGGAGATGATTTGAGTTTATTTTGCAGCCACAGGACCCTGGCGCCTTCCAGTCATTGAGCCAACCATGAACTCCTTTGCACAGCAAAGTTTTCCAGAGTCAAATATGTGTCTGACATCTAAAGACTGGCCGCAACTGGGACATGTAACAGGGTAAAGATTCCAAACACAGCAGCAAATCTACAACAGAATGTCTGAAAAAGAAAAGAATTGTGGTGCTGAAATGGCCAGTTCCAACCCACTTGAAATGCTGTGGTGGGACCTTAAGGGAGCTGTGCATAAATGAATCCCACAAACCTCAAAGAACTGAACCAAGGCTTTAAGGAAGAGTGGACCAAAATTCCTCCACAGTGATGTGAGAGACTGATAAAGTCATACAGAAAATTCACACTTCACGTTATCTATGTAAAGAATTTCTACAAGCTACTGCATCATGAGGTGTACTTTTTCACACACATATACCAATCAGGTTAGCAAGCTGAGGTATGCAATAAGTCTAGCTTATAGTCATTTAAACAGACTCCCTCCTCTGGGTTTGAGAGCTGTTTTTCATGGTAGCCATGCTCTCCGATAAGGTCTGGGGGCAACTCAGAGCTAGTTGATCATGGTCTAAGGAAAATGAAGATGGTGTCAAATGTTGGAAGCCACTCAAGTAGGACCATTTCTTTCACTTTTGTTTACTAACATTGGCATTTAATCATCTAACTGAATTAATTACATTTGAACTATATACAGATGTATACCCATTCATTTATTTTATTTTCATCTCTTCAGTACACTTGAATGAATATATGAATATATGAATATATGTTGCAGATGTGAGATGAGTCTGCAGCAGTCACACTGGATGCTTTCAGCAAAGACCTTACAAGAATCCCTCACCCTGAGCTAAATGCACTCTCTTCTTCTATCACTTATCACTTTTTATGCCTTAGCACCATCCTAAGAGCTGTTTACTGTTCATTTTCACATGGAAAGTAAAAGGCAAGTTGACTAGTAAGGACAAATGTGGTAGTTAGCAAGTGAGTGCTAATGTCTGTAAATTTGTGACTAGTATATTTTTAACACCCAGTACTTGTTAAAAAAGGAAAATTGAATGTAAGTTTTGAGGATAACAGCAGATAAATGACTGTACCCTGTAAAGTAGGACGTTTTCATCTTGAGTGCAATAACTATTAAACCACACAAACAGAAACAACATTACCAAGCATATTGCACAGTGGGGTGTTGTCACATTATATTTACTAGGATAAGAAACAGATGCTTTCTTTCTTCAATGTCGTACATCCTGTTGTGTTTTTTGTTCCCTGTGGGCAATTCCTGCCATCATTAATTAAAGCTTCAGTTTTAACAAGTGCTGAAACCACTCTGGGAGGAGTTAAATTAAATGCATTTGGGCTTGAATGACTTTTTTTGGTTTGTTTTCTCAAATTCCTTTTTATGTTTTATATTTCTGCAGATATGTGAGGATCATAATTACTTTTATCAAGGAATTCACTTTGTTATTGTTTATTTAACCCACTTTTTCTGGTGGAACATGCTTTTTTTTTCTAATTTCTTGCACACTGTAGTTGAAACAACTGATTTTGTAGTTATTTTGACAGAGGATGCATAGTTACCAGTTAACGTGTGGCCTGTGACATTACTATATGTGTGATAAAATTCATGCAGTACTCAATTTAACTCAACCAACTTTTTAAAATTTATTTTCAATACAATTCAAATCACACATATTCTGTTATAGCGGGCTAATATTGTAAATTATCACCTGTTGCATGTTATTCCAGGTTTTCATCAGGACCTGGGAAACAATGGCAGTAGATAATGTACTAAAAAAATGAATTAAAAACTTCTTGTATTTATATTTTTAATCCCACAGGATAATTTTCACATTTACTAAGAAACAGCTTTACATCCCAGTTAGACCTTTGTGGTTACGGATGATCTAAAAAAGAAGAAGAAGAAGAAGAAAGAACGAAACAAATTGTTTGATGCATTTATGGGCACCAAAGCCCTCTCAGCTCTATGGTCTGTGAAATTGTGTTGCTCCATAAGGACCTCATCATCACACCACTTCAGCTGTGTAAACAATCGCACACACATGCGCTTTGGTCGGTGTACAAAACACATCCACCTACAGTGCATACACATGCAGTCACACATTATACAAAGAGGGGCTCAGCATTGTCCCCATCCCTCCTTTGATCACACACTAATTTACAGGCCATCATTGCAGTGATAAAAAAAAAAAAGACACTAGCCACAGAAAAGGAGGCTCCCTCTCATCGCAGCGGGGTGCCTCATCTTCCCACATGCCTCCCCTACTGTACCTGCTCCCCCAGTCCCCCAGTCTGCTCTTCCCCTTGGGCCCGGCTAGATGCATCCACACTAATTGGATTAGCCATGACAGTAATGCACTACTGGGTCTCAGCGGCACAAACACACACTAATAAATTGTGTGGGTGGGAATTAAAGCTTTCACTATCATTTGCCAGATTAAAAGAGATTATGAGTGGCAGAATTAAGTAAGTGTGAGTGCCCCTTGACGAGAGGAGGAAAAGGTTCCTGACCTTGGAGCTGTGGACCGGCACCATGCCTGGACAGTCAGACGCAGTAATTAGCCTGCAGACTAAGTAGCACACCAGCAGACAGGCTAATAATAGTGTCATTGCTATTAATAATGAGAGTGATAACAGCGCTCGTAATTATGACAGTCATAATCATAATGATGTAAATCATGTTCCGAGTTAGCACTTTAATCGTGTGTATGTGTGTGTTAGGAATAACATGAAGGTGATAGATTAATTCGAGGGTGTGTTTATGATTTAATGTCATTAGCGCCCTGTGTGTATCCATTGGGTTATCATTTATGTTGCACTGCTGTGCTGTGGGAGCTATCGTTATCTGTCTGGTTGTCTATATATAGCTCACTAAAAAAAACAAAAACAGGTCCTTTTCACTGCTGCTCTCTTTATTTTTTAAGTCACACACACAGAAAAAACACTGAAGTGTAGCTCAGGCTGGCTTTCATGAAACACACACTCATGAGTACTGCATGTCAGCTTCACACTTATTGCAGCCCCTCATCAACTTGCTCATTCTTTTCTTTAGGCATCAGTAAGCCTCTGTGCCCGGTCCTTCCACTGCGGTTAGTGAACATGATGTTCCCATCTCTACCACATTATTTTTTTCACATCTAGCTCATTTTTACTGGTACCAGCCGACCTTTTCCCAGTGCCTCGCTTCCCGTTGACCTTTCGCTAGTCGTTGTGTCTGCTTTGTCCTTTTGTTTCGCCCTGAGGTAATATCTCACATTCATGCCTAGCAAATTATTTACTGCCTTCCTTAACACTGGGCACAGGCGTACGCAACCACACAAATGCCCGCCACAAGTCCAATTTACATCTTTAAAAAAAAAAATCATTGCCTTTATACCCAAATGTACACACACTTCAGGGTGTATGAAAGGGAAAAAGCCCGGATTGCCCAGTGGAAAAAGATGGGTTTTTTTTATCAGTTTAGTCCCTGGCTAAAATGAGACGTGGTCTGATTGTGGCATACAACTTGAGCACTTAATTTAAGTCATTCATTGCTCTTTGAATAGGTTATATCAGCAAAATACGCTGCTGATTTGGATTCCCAGAATTTACCTGCAATACTTAAAGAACACTGGGCTCAGATTGCAATCCAGGTTATGGTTGTGCCGATGCCGGATGAGCTCGGGGATCTACCATGATCAGAATAATTACTAATAGCTTAAAAATCAAGGTGTTTTATTTGTCCTTGTTTTCCCGGGAATGGATTAAATCATCCGTCTATCTATCAATCTTCTTTGCTGCTTATCAACTTAAGGTTTGTGGGCGGCTGGAGTCTATCCCAGGTGTGGTAGGATGAGAGACAGGATACATCCTAGACAGGTCGCCAATCAATCACAGAGCTAACGTGGAGAGACAGACAATCATTCATGCTTGCATTCACACCTACGGCCAATTTAGAATCAGCAATTAACCTGACATGCATGTCCTTGGACGTGCAAACTCCACACTCAACCGGCCCAGCCAGCAGATTCAAACGTTAAGCAAATCAAATTATTTTTATTCGATTCCTAATAAATTTAATCTCTTTTGCTATAGCATCATGATGGCTTTCTGTATGTAAACAATACTTGTGACATAGATGTGCGTGTACATGTGTGCTATAAAAAGCCTAAGAAAAGAAAACAGGCAGAGATTATGACTCAGTTCTGTTTGAGCTGTTCAGCTGATAGCCATATGCTTATTGTCATGAACTAGATTAGACTAAATCATTTATCGCTGTATGTAAACAGTATACTCTCCAGCTGGTAGAGCCTACAGTCTCTTTCTTTATGCTGGAAGTGGGAGATAAAGTCCCAGTGTCTTTCTCTAGCCCATCAACTATGATGAAGGGCGGCTTTGGGCCACATAGAGTAAGCATTATGGGGAATGGATTGCAATGCCCTAAAGAGTGCACATTAACCCCCACCCACTGTCTCAACCAGCATCCCTGTAGGTTGGGAAAGGTCTTAAGTCTCTATAGTGTCACAAATACTCTCTCCTTCTGTCTTGCACTCATACTGAGCAAATAATCTCATGTTAAACAACAGGAAGCCTCTAACCCACACCAACACAGACTACTTAACATCACAGACAGCAGAAACCAATTCTCCTCAAAATTCAGGCAGTTTTTGGAGAATCTGGTTGGGATTATTTCCACACTTGTCCTTTCTCACATGTAGCACACATTGTAATATTACCATCACAGCTGGGAAGCTGACATTACTATAAACCAGATGATGTCTGATTCATGTGTGTTCTCACATGCACTTTCTTCGGGTGATGTTTAGAAAAGGTTGCAGTATCGGTGAACATGGCTTCGGACTCAGTTGCCCATTGGTGGTTTAAGGGGACCAGGGTTGCAGTCATAGGGGTTGGTACAGTTTTGGACATTGCGGTAAAGTTTGTCAGTCCTCGGGTGAACCCTACGTTCGTGAGCTGCCATGCATATGCCTGTCTTGCTCATTTAAGCTGTTGTGAACAAGAAACATGAAGCAGCCACTGATCCACTTCCTGGAATCCCCAGCCATCAGCCCAAGAAGTGTGAACTGGATCAGACTGGTGAGAAAAGCAGAGCACAGAGAAAGGCACGAGTTCATTACTCCCTCATATCAACTTAGCACGAGTGAGCGTGAAGTTCTTTTAGAAATTTTACAGTTTTAATAAGGAAAAGCAAACTAAACAAATGACTTCAGTTTCACCTTCTTCAACTCTGTTTCCCCTTTTAATCGAGGGACTCGTGCTTCAGTTTTGACTGACTGTCAGTCAGCCTAAGTAGCGTATGATTGAGGTTTATTGCAGCAGATTTGGGAACCTCTGTTTGTATTTGCCGGAGGGTTTTTCTCTGCTGCTGTGTGCTGAGCTGAATTCATTACCAGGCGCGGATTTGGTACATTTCTGCTGTAGGTGGCAGCATCTCTCATACAGTAGCTCTGCCAAAGTTGAAGTTTGCCTCAGGGGCACAGTTTGGTGTAAGAGTTTCTTTACTTTGATTTCTGAGATTCTGAGATAGCAGATTCGCTCTGCTATTGACCTAGACTTCTGCACTCACTATTGCAGATATCTCAATTTAAACATCAATCCTCCATCAAGGGAGCGCCTGCCAAAACAAATCCTTAAATCTCCTAAAGATATTCAAGAGAGTAATGTATAAATGTATAAAAATGTTTTCTAACAGGAGTAACTTTCACAGTATAACAATTTCTTAATTTCTTCGTTAATATGATTAAAACAAGACTTTAAATAGTTGGTTGCTTTTTATGTGACGTATACTTCTCCTTATGGCCACATAAATATTTTTAATTGATTTGTTTACAGGGTTTTTAAGGCAGCTGTTTCAAACCTTTCTCACTTGTGATCCACCTGTTATTCCTCACCAACTCGACTTGACTTATTACCTCAGTATTGGCAGGACTGTTTTTATAAAATATGGTTTTCCTGTGCTACATGAAAAGGTGAATGGACAGTACTGTGCAAAAGTCTCACGTCACCCCTCACATTTGTACATTTTTTCCAGTATAATTGGAAAGAGGTGCAGCAATTTATTGAAATGGAAATTGAATTGGATATTTAAATGGATATAGAATATATAATCAAACCTTTAACACAGCCTGAACTCTCTTATGCATGCTTTCTTGTCATTTTTTGAGTACATCTCAGAAGTATTTCTCCAGGCTTCTTGAAGGACTTTCCAAAGCTCTACTTTGGCTTCCTTTTGTCCTGTTTTCTCTCGAGGTGATCCTAGACTGCCTCAATCATGCTGAGGTTCGTGCTCTGGGGAGGGCAATCCATGAATGACAGTGTGTTTAGGATCATTGCCATGTTAAAAAAATGAAACCATTGCCAATGAGGTGGATCGACTAAATTGAAATCTCTTTTAGCTCCTGTATCAGCTCTTTGCTTGATGCTTTTGCTATTTCTGAAGGACATGACTTTCAGATACTGTTCATCTGCAGCAGATTGTATTTTTGTTTGTTTGTTTTAGGCCCGGCACTACTTTTATCATCCATTTATCCTGTTTTCTCAGTTTATTTTTAAAATACAATGCGCAACATGCCAAGATATGTCAAGTGTTCTTCGAACCTTGTTGGTGCAGAAATACAATGTTATATCAAATTTTGTATCTTTAGCATTATTTTAGGGATCAAGTAAGAAATGGGAACGATTTGTCTGTTTTTGTGTCAGACTGGTAGTAGCAAAGTGTCTTAAGATACAGTTTAAAATTGGTTCAGCACTGGTTCATCCCCTGAGGTCATTGCCTAAAAATAATTGAAAAAGCAGCCAATGTCCAAAGAAAAAAACTCCAAAAGAAAGGTTGGCTCGTTGGAGGTGAAAAGAAATGAGTGGTTGCTCAAAACTTTAGGCAAAAAGTTGAATTCATAGACACATACACATACGATATCTATCTATCTATCTATCTATCTATCTATCTATCTATCTATCTATCTATCTATCTATCTATCTATCTATCTATCTATCTATCTATCTATCTA
>NW_005187635.1:722101-780168 GCF_000239375.1 Pundamilia nyererei | reverse complement strand
TATCTATCTATCTATCTATCTATCTATCTATCTATCTATCTATCTATCTATCTATCTATCTATCTATCTATCTATCTATCTATCTATCTATCTATCTAGTGACAAGTAAAACAAGGGACTTCATGCTAAGTCATCCTTACTGTTGTTTTCCTTACTAATATAAACAAAAACACCAGAAATAGATTAATTCAAGCATTTAGATAATTGTTTCAGTCAGGCTGTGTGAACAAGCAGACTGTCAGCATTATCCGTACTACAATACCCATAAGCCCTGGGGTTTAGACTGTCAGCCAACCAATTAACTCCAAATGGCTCTGTCAGCCAATTATGCTAAAATAATATTTTGGAATCCACAATCCAGAAACACATACACACAAACACACAGATACCACCTTATTTCATCAACTTTGTGCGTTTGTATGCATTTGTATGCATTTGTATGCGTTTGTATGCGTTTGTATGCGTTTGTATGCGTGTGCGAGCATGTGTGTGTGATGATGATGAAATAGCCATCTGCCACGGGCAGTTGTGTGTGAATCCCAAATGAAGATGAGTGGCTGGCTTCAAACAGCAAAAGCCTGTAAATTTAAATGAATGGAGAGCATTTTTTGCCTTTGGGCAACCTTAACCTACACAGCACCAACACTGCACAGTGCCTTAGATAGAGAAACGCCGGTCAATTACTCCGCTTTATTCATGTTAATCCCATTTCTCCTCCTTTCTCCCCTTTTTTTCTTTTGATTTTTGCTCCCTTCTCTTTGAAGATGATACTATCAGAAGTGGGTCAACAGAGAGCTGTGTCAGCTGTTTGCTGATATTTGTGGAGCATGATGTGCACTGTGTATATAGTGTGTGTGTGTGTGTGTGTGTGTGTTTAAAAAAAAAAGGAGAGAGAGATTTAAGTGAGCCCTAGGAATGTGTTCATTGAGGTGATACTTAGTTACGCATATTATTGATTTGATGATGTCAGTCCAGCCCTAATAGTTAATGGCATCTTAAGCACCTCCTGGCACTGTGTAAAACTGAAGAAATACATCTAAAGTCAAATTGAACATTTTCATCTTTTTGATTTCAGTGATATTGTTCAGTTAAAGACATTATTTCTTTTTTTCCCTTTTTTTCCATCTTCTGGGGAAATATTATATGGAATAGCTGAAGCACAGAGCTGAAGTTTCACCTCTAATGAAATAATACGTTTTGACATGAATGAATTAAGATTGCAGTTCCCGAGTTTTTACCCTATCCCGACTGTTACCACTGTAATTACTCATAATTAATTATTCCAATGACATTGACCGGCAGGTCTCTGAGGGTGGGAGTGCAACTTTTCATTCGTTTTTCTGGTTGCCCAGACAACCTCTCCATTAGTAGCATGCATTTTAATTGGGCTAAATTAGCCAATAATCCACATGGATGCAAAAACTTTCCCTCCAAGCTGTTTTTTGTGTTTGAAGAGAAAATAAGATTAAAATCCAAAACATAACTGAGGAACATCATCTGGCATAAAAGACTACAGATGTTTGTGTGCGATAGCAAAGCTACAACGTGACAGCAGTGGTGGCTTGTTGCCCTTCAGATCTTATCAGTGTCAGTCACTCTGCAGCTGCTGTGCAGGTCCCATTGTGCTACCATCTTTGTGTGCGTGTCATGTCAATGTGCATATATACCTGTGTTTGCTTAAACGACATATGAGACGATTCCTATAGAAGTGTATGTGTTTTCATATCATGCTGCACATGCATCCCATCCTCTGTGCCTGGGTGTTTATGGAGTGCTGTGGGTGTATACAATTGCTTCTGCATGGGTGTAGACAAGCCCCATATGAGACCTCTCAGACACAAAGAACGTAATGTATGTATAGAAGGGCCTCTATGTCCCAGTCTTATGGAAATACGGTCTAGCTTAGTGTCTCCATGCTTCCTGGTAATGCCTGCTGCTAAACCCCAAATGGACCATTATGTGTCTGCAGAGTGGGAGGTCAAGAGACCTCCATTGGAAATTGGAATGGGGGTAGGAATGCATTCATTCAACTTAGGACTAGTCATACATACTCAGAAAGGATATGTTCATTTGTGTGAAGCACATGCAAACACACACACACATGCACACCGCAGAAATGCATACACCAACATAAAGAGGATAATTATGCACACATACAGATAGGGTGGACGTATACCATGTGTGATATGCATGCATACATGTATAATTAACTGCACTGGATTTCAATCTATAAACGCACGCACGTGTAAGTATACATATAACCACTTATCTCAAACTCCAAAACTCATCATGGACCTAACTCAGTCCCATAATCTACACCAGCCACATGCTTTCAGAGATCAATACAGTGATTACTCCAGAATCGGCCTAACACCCCCAGCAGCTCTGCTCCGCTCTGCTCTCCTCTCTCCTTGGCGACCTTATCTCCTAGACTTAATCAAATTGCCAGCCAGATGTAGAGGCTGTTGCTGAAGGTGGCGGATGGAAGATAGGTTGGGAGAGAGCGTGAGAGAGAGAATAATGAATGCACCCATGCAGCTTCAGTCAGCCTCAGAAAAGGAAAGGTGTTATAATAGATGTGGACAGACGTTCTCTGTCAGCAGACAGGGCTCCGTTCAGCCTCTCATCTCCTGCTTTAACGCGCCCTCGCCATCCCTTCCCTGCCTTCCCCACTTTCCTTCCTTCAACAATCCACTGTAACCTTTTGCTATCTTTGCCCGTCAACCTGTCTCCGTCCCTGTCCTCATCCTTTTTCCTGCCGCTGTCTAACATCACACCTCTTTTCGGGTGGTTTTTTTTTTCTTCCCACCCATTCTTCAGGTCTACGTCCTCTCTTCCTTCTTTTTCTCTTCCTTCATTCCCACTCTTTCTCATTGCAGCAGTGTCTCACTCAGATCTACATATCTTCAGCAGTAATTGACATTTTCTATTTGCCAGCCTCTTTTCCTGTCGGCTGCCAGCCAGCGTCACCAAGGCAACTGCAATGGGTCCCTGTGCCTGGCGTGAGAGAGAAATGGGGAAAGGGGAGGAGGGTGAGGGGTTTAGTAGGACTGAGTCTGAACTGGTTTTCCCTCCCCTGACACACACACACACACCTACACAGACATGCACACATGCTTTGACCTGATAGGACCTTCGGCAGCCCACTTAGGGAATAGTTAATAAGCAAAAAATAATCATGAAGGTGCTGTTCAATAAGGGCATTTAAGCTAATTTAAGGAATTAATGAGCATTTTACGATCCCCCAGGGCAGAAAGGGTTGTCGAGAATGGTTATGTGCTCTGTGTACACACACATATAATCCCTCAATATGTTGTGTCCATATGGATTATGATACAGAGGGGTATTAAATGAGTATTTCAAGCCTTTGCTGGGAACACAAGAGCAGTGTAGCTGTTTGATGTATATATTCTGAAGTAGGTTCAGATGGCGCGTCGTTCTGTTTATCTTGGAAGTGTTTGAGGCTCTCTTCTCCCATTTTCCTTCTCTTTCTCACATTTTCTTTGATCTCTCGTTAGTCACTCGACGTCTGTGTCTCCGTGTGTGTGTATTTCTCCTAAATTTATGAAGTAACTAATGTCCTCATTGAGGTCATTTGTGACTTTAATTATCGCACTACATCTGAAAAGCAACTTTTTCAGCCAAACATCCATACGATGCTTTACCCTGCTTCCCTTCAGCCATCTCCAGCTTCAGTAATTTATACGTGATACATGGGTATCATTTTAAAGTGACATAGATGAACAGTAATTTTTCTTGTTACGCAATTTTTATTTCTTTTTATTTGATATTATGGTTGTGTTGCCAGATCCTGATAGTGGTTTTGGAAATGCAAACTGGCAAATGAGATCAACTTAAAAATGAAAGTGACAACGGAGATAAAGAAAAATCAGTTTGCCTTAATTAAGGACTTGATTCTCACTCTTCCTGTGTATTTTCCTAATGATCAGCCATTAATGTGAGCAGATTTCAAATTGCAGTCAATGTAAAAGCAGACATAGTAAGAAGATGAAGATCAATGTGATCAGTGGGATAAAATGTGCTATTGTACTTTTGTGTGTGTGTGTGTGTGTGTGTGTGTGTGTGTGTGTGTGTGTGTGTGTGTGTGTGTGTGCAGCAAAAAATCAAACACTGTGTCCTCAAACCAAGTAATGAGAGCCCATAGTAGAGAGAGCTGACATTCAGTAGTTTTTCTTCTTCTTTTAGTCATTATTTTGTTTTTTCTATACAATTCCAGAGATTTTATTTGGACTCTCATTCTTTCAGTCACTATGAGCTCATAACAGAGATCAAGATCAACTGCTAGAAGGTTTAACTTTTTCCTCAGCTCGCTCTTCACCACATTTCAGTGCACTACATTCCTCCTAATGTCACACCAACGAATCCACCTGTCAGTCTTTTGTTACATTTTCCTTCACATGTGAACAAGGTTCAGAGATACTTCAACTGCCTCACTTCGAGCAGCGACTCAGCCCCAACCCTGAGGAAGCAATACAGCATGTTTCCCACAGAGTGTAGCCTCTTGGCTAATTTATAATACTGCTTTTGTGTCCATCTATGGAAAGCCTGTGCAGAGGATGTTATAGTCTACACAAACATACAAAACACCAGCAGCGTGTATCTCAACCTGGACGATGGTGCGTATAGGTCAACAGCTGATAAAATTATCATAACAATCCTCGAGACACCTGTTGTGATTTGGAGCTATATATAGATAAAATTGAATTGAAGTGAATAAGAAAAAATACATCTTGAGAAGTTTTTAACACTCTTTAGCTCTTTGTTATGCTTTAACTTTGTTCTTCTCCGTAGCTGGCTGAAGGACCTGTAACAGCACAAACAAGAGTAGCCCACAGACTGATTGTTTGTCACACTGCCCCCTAGTGACTGTAAGCTGCTATAACTTGTTTTATGGTACCACAAATGTGTCGATTCTGGTCGGACAGAGGGTGGAGAGGGGTTTTCACCCACCCCAGTGCACCCCACCATTCTGCACAGTCCTCCAATACCCTGACTGCACATTGCTGGAAGCGGATGACGTTAACATCTGCCAGATTTTGTTTGGAAAAGTGGGCCGAAGAGGGGGCATTCTACCTTTGCAAGACCATAAAACCAACTTAAGCTGTGCATAGAACTGCAGCATCTTCCCACTCAGCTACAAGCTGAACGTTTTGGTTTGCAGCCAGCAGAATTGCATCCTCTGCAAAAAGTAGAAGGGCATTTCTAGAGTAGGAATAAGTGACAAATGGCACCCTTGGCTGAGAAACGCATAGACTGGAGACGTGACTTCTTGATGAGATTATGAAACCTCAACCATACAGAAGCATCTGTCTTCAGTGACAAGAAGACCAAGCAGTGCAAATTCTATGGTTCTCACAGCATTCAAAGGCAGGGGGTGGTTACACTAAATATTGATGGAACGGTGTGCACTGTTTGAAGTTTGCAAATTACTTTTGAAAGAAACCTAACTTTACTTTTAGTTTCCAAAGAATTTGCTCGATAATGTGTATCTGATTCATGCTGAACACATGTTCTCGGTCATTACTAAGTAGAATATAAATCATATTCTGCTGTGAAATTTCTAGAAGTAGCCATTTACAGCGTCAGTAATAATCATAGGTTGTCACACATGTACTGCTCTTGACAGAGCTGCATATAAAAATGCCTGAATTTGTCGGATTAGACATTCATTGGTCTTTTCCCTGCCAGCTCCCTACTACAAAGTATGTGTGATGTGTAATTGAGCCCATGCAAGAAAAGAGCAGGTAACTATGCAGAGAACTCAAAGAAAGCAAGTGGGAGTTGTGTGTCATGTATTCTGCCTCCTGCATTCACTACACAGGTGCTAAACCGAACAGAGTTTTTCCATTAGTGTGAATTTCCTGTTGTGTGTTCTATGCTTGAGACAGTCTACAAACGGCTTTAGTGTTTGAAACATCACCAAAAACCTCAGACTTCTGTCAGAAGTACAAGACAGAAATCAAACTTGTGCTCTTAAAAGTTACTTCAAAATTGTGCTACTGTCTCTCATATTGTGAGATGTGGGTTTCCCTACCATCATATGGAGACGTGGGAGCTCAGAGTAATGTGTGTGTTGGAGGGTGGGGCGGTGGGGGTGTTACAAGATCGCAAAAGCAGATTATCAGCACGACCGGAAATACGCTTCGTAAACCGCAGCAATGGCTTTATTGAAGACCCGCGTGATCTCAGTTAGTATTGGGCTTTATATTGCAGCCAGCGGAGATGCATGAGATATGGACGAAGTCTTCAATAAAACAACATGCAAAAGAAATGACATACATCCACAATCTAGTCTCCATCAGGTGCATCTAACACATATCTAGTATGTCTTGTCATTAAAAATGCATCTATTTGGCTTCCCTGCAAAGCAGTCTTATAACTAGGTTGTTGGCATGGCAAAAGTACAGCCAAGAATTACTTTCTCCGCTTCCATTTTTATACAACAAGAGACTCAGTCAGCAGCTCCAGGACTCTGCTACTTTTTTTTACACGCATCCGCGAGCCACGGAGAAAAAGCTCCTTCCAGATAAATTGCTCCATTATTTTACTTCTTCGTCCAAACTCCTGTTTCTATCCACACACATTGGTTTCCTGCCTGCTTCAAGGTTCAGGCTTCCTCCCTTGATGAGCAGCTAAATTATTTCAATTAAAGTGTCACCTGTCAGTCTTACAGCTTCAGGTGATGCTTTGTAATGTTGAGCCAACATCAGAGATCCCAAGCCAAACCAAACTGCCGGCGGAATTCATTTCAATCATCTCCGCAGCGAGCGGCAGAACCCAGGGACCGAGACAATCCCCCTGCCTCCACTGCTACACACACCTCCTGTACTGTCTCACCTCCGCCACCTCCTCCACCCATCCTCCCCCTCTTCCTAACATCCCCCCTCCCTCCTGTCCCCTCACTTTAATTAGCTACAGATTAAATTAAAAGCTATATGTTGGCGTTAATAGATTTATCTTGAGACAGGGTCTATAATTACAGGTTCTCAATGGAGAGATCGACGCTGTGAGGCTAGAGGCTTCCCTCACTTCATTGTCTGGCTCTCTCTCTATGCGTGTGTGTCTGTGTGTGTGTCTGTGTGTGTGCATGCATGCACTGCCCGTGTTTGTTGTTTCCGTGTGTGTGATCACCATCCTAAGCATAATAAGCATTGTTTAAGACAGCCAGAGGTTAGTGAGCAGGCACCACTCACCGAGCATGGGAATAAAAGATGATGCAAATAGATGTCGTCTCGCCATAATGAAACACAATTACAGCTTTATTAGAAGATGTAATTGCTTTGTTAGAGCATCTCAATTTGTCCTTGTTGTGCGCCGTTTACTCCTGCCATTATACAATGCACATGCTCATCCGTACTTGACCTGCTATGTAATACGTGACATCCCCCTTCAGTTATTATTCTACAAGCATGGAGAGAGTTGTCTTTATTGTTTTCAGGGAGAGTAGTGAGCTCTCACTGGTAATGGGAGGCTTGCTATGAAATACATTGAGCGAGCCTGAAGGCTTTGGCTGTATCACTGGCTTTTTGTATTCTGCATCATAACACACACACTCACATATGCACAAAGGTAGACACAATCTGACAAAAAACGCTTCCCCAAAACACACTTCAGCATTTCTAGGTGCACAATTTTTAAGACTCACTCAAACACTGGACCCACTCTGCTTTACACGCACATGCTCACCCTTCTCCCACCCAATTCATTTAATGGGGGGAAAATTAACCTGCCACACTCCAGTATTTCTTTCACCCCCATTTTTTCCCTTTCAGTCCACTGTATGCATCCTAATCGGGGCCAGTAGAGCGCCAAGAGCCGTCTGTCTGTCAGTTGTAACACCACGAGCGGCTGACTGGCTGGCATCATGCCCAGAGGTGTGAAATGAGCCCACTGGGGGCTATAGTCTGGCGTGAGCACTAGTCAAACCGCTCAGGACATCATAAGAGAGGAAAAGGGATGGGTTGGAGGCAGAGTGAACGCAGTGAGATGGAGGCAAAAAGAAGAAGCGGATGAGAGGAGAGAGAACAAAGGAGTAAGGGAGAAAGAAAAATATAGAGCCAACTCATCTGGAGAATGAGGGAGAGGGGAAAAGAAGGGAGGAGGATGGATAGAGGGGGGAATGAGAGATGGAGAGACATGGCTCATCTGCTTCTGTTTTCTGGCTTCTGAGAGATTGCAGGATTTCCTAGATCAGCCAGCTGTGGAAGTGAATTTTTCCCCCCGCTTGTCTCTTCTCACCGCCTCTCTTTCTCCACCTCTCACTCACACTTTCTCCCAATCCCTCATCACATACTGCCTCTCGCTGACCAGTGGATTCAATTCCAATTTCTCTTTCAATCCTACTGTGATGTTACATTATGCTCCTGTATCCCCTGTCTGTATGTAACCATATTTTTATACCTACGGCACATAATTCATAAGAGCCCATTTTCATAATTAAAGCCTTTCAAAATAAATGAAATGATATCTTTCCAGTGTTGCTGATCTCAACTTACATTATGATGTTCGTTAATGTCATTTTTTTGTCCTTCAAAAGAGGCCAAAGAACACTAAGAGTTGTCTGGTTAGTTCACCAGTTCATTTGTTCATCCAACAGTTCATCATTAGACAGACTGATGTAATTCATTGGGTCTTTTTTTCACCTTTTAGGTAGAAAATGTTTGCAGCACACACTTCTAAAGCGTCTGAGATGTTTATTTCCTTAAGAGGTGTCCAGTCAGAGAACATTTCTGTCTCTGTAGGTATCATTAGTAACCCTTCATGACAACTACATGAGGCATGGATATTTTTATAACCCATCCACTTGGATATTAGACACAGGGAGCTCTTTTCCATGAACTCTGTGGGTTTTTGTCCTTTCTAGATTATTCTAGTGGAATTATCTGATGTATAACTTGTCATTTGTCAATGAGTAATGACTAATGAGTTTGCTATGAATGTAGTAGCCATGTGCCTTTGAAACCCACATAAATATTGACCCCGTTGGTGTAAGGTTTAATGACTAAAATCCTTCTAGCAAGAACTTCTTTTTGTCATCACAGCTGTATTTTTAAATTTGAAAGTTTAAACAATTATCATGTCATGTAGGTCAGCGGTCCCCATCCCCCGGGCCTCGGACCGGTACCGGTCCGTGAGTCGTTTGGTACCGGGCCGCAAGAGTTGAGGCTCAGGTGAGAAATGTATAGTTTTCAGGGTTTTTATCAGTTTTCAGCTTTATTTTGTTATCGTTTTTATCGTTTACTCGGTTTTCCTGGGTCTTTTCATGTGTGTTATGAATAAATTTTCTTTTTTTCGGTACCGCTACTAGTTTTATTTTGCTGTATTTATCTGCGACACCTTAAAGGCCGGTCCATGAAAATATTGTCGGGCATAAACCGGTCCGTGGCGGAAAAAAGGTTGGGGACCGCTGATGTAGGTCATTGCCGGTTTTGGACAATATGTAGCTTAATCAGAACTTGAAGAGAGTATTAATATAGTTATAATAATACTGTGGCTTCCCTTAATTAATTCTTTGATTTGGCTACATGTCGTCAAAGCAGCATCATTAGTAACTAGACTATGCAATTTTTGTAGAAATCGCAGTATTATTGTTGCTACTGGCCAACTCAGTCTGTAGTTTGCCTCTGGTGCAGTTAAAAACTTGGAGGTGAAAAGGTTGGCTAGCAAAGTTGAAGGGAAATGGCTCATAGACACATAAACACACGGGCAGCTACTTTAATGAGCCACAAGTGTGCTGTACCTGAAATATCAGCTACTCTGTATCTAATGGAATTGCTCTGAGTGGTTGAAATAATTTTGGTCATACAAGTTTATGTATTTGAAGTGTAGCCACCCTCACTGTTCAGGAACGTTTACCTCACTGAAGCTGTTCCTCTGCAGTATGAAAGTTTTTTTTCTGAGTTCATAAGGAGAAAAGAACATTTATAAAAACTGTGTTGATGTGCAATGCACAGTCCATCCATCCATCATCCATCCATCCAGTTCAATTCAATACAATATAATTTAATTTTACTAATATAGCACATTAACAGCTAAAGCCCATATACACCCATCCATCTACCCATCCAATTGACAATAATGACAAAAAGTGTCATTGTGAAAAATATTCCATGTTGTACTTTAACTCACAACCTTGAACGTACAGCAGGAGAGGTCAGCAAGTGGTGACTTTGCCACTGAACCACTAAAGACAAGGTGAACGAGGCCTCGCTCTCCAATCAAAATCAACGGGATTTTATCACAAGAAAAAACTGAACGTTTCAGAAGTGATCATTTTGAAAATCTGAATAGAAGCCAGTCGAGCTGTTCATTATGAGGTATGAATGGTCTGTCTACGATAAATGGCGTGAGACTAACTAGGTGACGACAAATAAGAAAAATGGCTGACGAGAATAACCCGTGCTGGGATTGCTGCTTTGTAGCAGTCCCACCAAATAATTGCCAGGAGCTAACAAATACTGACTGATTTAAGTTGGGGCTGAGTTAAGTGGGAGGAGTCAGAAAAACGTGATCAAAGTCACCACAGTCCTGATCATCATCGCTAACATCTGTCCTGAGAGGAGTTCAGTAGGCAGGAGGCTAGGAGAATGCACTGTGCAAACTAAATATCAGGTTGTAAATGTTATCATCATCAGAATAAGTGATAATGTGTAAATTTTCCTGTAGTTGAAGCAGATACTTCCTTAATTTATCCTTGTTGTAGATTTATTATCAGAGTGCTAACCCCTTAGCAGTCCTACAAATTTACAATTAGTCCCCTAAACCATCCAATGTACCGTGGGCGGTACGTCCGACTGCTAACAGGCTAACTGTGGCCTGTGACCATTTCTGGTCAATGAATGCCATTCTGATTATCACGCAGGCTACATGTCATCTGTCAACACTGGTGAACTGGATAGTAAAGGTTAATATCTGTCGTAAACATTAAATCTCAGCAGAAGTCATTAAAACGTCTGATCACGTTCTGTTTTATTGCTCACGGCACTCCCATGAGGTAAGCGCAGCGATCACTAAAAAAATCAACACAGATAAACAGAAATGAGACTTGATTTCTGTTTTTGCTTTGTTCTGTTGTTTCTTTATTAGTTTACCCACTTTTACATTAAACTGGAAAACAGCCATTTTATTTTTTGACAATGAAAATGAAAAAACTGTCAGAGTGAACATACAAGGCTAACAGTAATCTGCTAAAGTGATGGCATTTGCTTACAACACCATTGGTTCCAGACCTTTATGCATTTGAAAAATGGATTTGCAGTGTGTCTGGGACAAGGGCTTCTCAGGGGTAGGTAGTTACCTGCATCATTATTGAACACAGTGCCATGCTGTGTGAAATTCATCAGCTTGGCTCTATTTGAAGGCACAGCCTAGACAAACAAAGCCTCCCCAAGGCGCTCTACCTTTTGTGTGGGCTCTTCAGACAGAAATAAGTGCCTCTGAAAGCTGAGGTAGGCTCTACAAAGAGTCATCAGTAAACGAGAGTATGTTCATGATGTAGCATTTCTGCCAGTGGTAAATCTAAATTAAGCAGCAGAAGCATTGCCAGACGTACCTGGAAGTCTGAGTACTCAAGGAAAACTTACCTAAATATGGAGAGAATACAAACTACCGCCAGGAACTTTTATCCTTAGTCTTTCAATAACTGAACCATTCAGTTACCTCTCCCACAATACTACAAACTAGCCAAATGGGATTCTGTTCATCAGTAATGTCACAAGAAATCATATTTTTACTTCATGAGGAAAAATGCTTATCTGTATTAATTTGAAAAAGCCTTTGATAAGTAGCTAGCCTCTATCTTTCCATGCTGGCCAGCTGTCAAAAACTCTAACCAGCTATCCTTCGAGATTGCAGTTTGCCAGCCTTCCTCCATCTATCTTTCTCTTCTTCTGGACGGATGGACAGCAGATTAGGCCTGCCTTCACTGTAGTCCCCATACTCCATCCTGCGCTAAGTGACCTATGATTAATTGCACATTATTAACTTAACTGAGATAGTTCTCCGGATACATAGGCGTCGATAATGTCTGATTCCTCTTTAATAGGCCACTACTGACAGTATTCATAATGTGCCATTTGCCCTGATCTCTCCCTAATGTATTCCCGCTTTGTGAAATTTCAACTAATTTAGGGGTGGGGGAAATGGGCCAAAGGGAACAGCAGATCAGCAGTGGGATGATACTCCCATCGGTTAGTTAGCCCACAGGCACAGACTCATGCCTTTTGGGGATGGAGGGAAAAAGCAAAGTTTGCTCATGTGTGAAATCCTCATTCTGGGGTTTTTTCATGAAGGAGATGAAGATCAGCAGGTTTACTGAATACAGCTTCTCCATGTTTTACAATAATGTATTTAGAAATTATTGCTCAATTTGCATCTCTCTTTAGTGTTTTTATTTAACTGCATGAATCGTTTCCTTTTCAGTGTTAATCAAGCTAATAATTTAGACTGATGAGCAGCTGCTGTGCAGCCTTATACATTTGTGTCGAATCGATGTTGATTGCTTTACTTTGAAAATCTTGCACTTGACATTTTTTTGCACCATAGGTATTTTTGCTCAGTGATTATTCTGCTCTATCCAACTTGTAATCGTACCATGACTGCGCGCGCGCACACACGCACACATACACACACGCGCGCGCGCGCACACACACACACACACACACGCACTCCATATCTCCAAATTGCTGTCCTTACAGCTGTCAAAAACACTCCAGTCAAACACTTCAGCTGACCATAGTCTTTTCCACTTTTGTTAATCTTCTTCTCTCCAATCTGCTGTGTTCATCAACCCGCACAGGTTATATCTTCAAATAAGGTGTCCACACAAGAGTGACTTCATGTCTGTCTAGCACACACACACACACACACACACACACACACACACACACACACACACACACACACACACACACACACACACGCACCTTAACCAACACTTTCCAGTCATTCTAGCAGTATCTCTTGAATTCCTCATCACTGTTAGACATATATGTGTGTTTCTGTGCAAATCTGTCCCTATTTTTTTTCCTATATATCAGCATTTATATGTGTTGCAAAAGAGCAGCAGGGTTTATCTTTCTGCCTGTATGTAATGGGGCACTAACAAAGGTGTCGTCCACACGGCCCCAGACTGCTCTGCAGCAGGACTGTAAACATTGTGCCACTACAAAGGGAAAACCCTTGCCGCCTGCGTGCCTGTGTAAATCCCACTGCTTTCACCAATTAAAACCCAGCGATGAAACAAACGGCTGATATTTGCCACTAGAAAAAGAGAGAGACACACACACACAGGGAGAGAGAGAGGCAGGGACAGAGAGAGAGAGAGAAAACATATTACTTAGTTGTACGGCAACTGTGGGTGGTACAGTATGCGCGAGATGACGTTTATGACTGTTTAGATAACCATAACCACAGCAGGCGGTGATGGTAATAATGCTATGTTAACAATAGCCCAGGTGGGAATATTACACATTGAAATGCTACCATCTAATTGCCACTTCTATTGTTTTGTAATTAATGCTTAATTAGCAAGCTTGCTTCAATCAGCGGTGGGGTCGTTAAGAGGGGTGTCATACATGCGATAAACAAATGTTACCTCTGCGAATGCAAATTGAGCTGTTTTTTTGTTTTTTTTTCTCGTGCCCTCTTTCTGTCCTTGTGCTGCCAAGCATGAGAAGTGAATGCACCGAGGCATCCATCTTGAGAGCTGGATGTGAGTGCTGAAGGGCTGAGTTGAGACAAGGTTTCTCATGTGGTGCTTTACTCTACTGGTGATTTAGTTTTTTTCCTACCTTGTTTCTTTCTAAGGGAACTCTGTTTTTGTCAAGATTTGCGGGTGGCAGATCGTGTGGAGCGGAGAGTGAGGACCCAAATGCAGACAGCGGAGGCAGGAATGAACTTAAACAAAAGGCGAGCCCTTTATTCAGGCTGATTCTCAAAACAGAGCCAAATAAGAAAACCAAACTAAACGAGGAACTAATTGTCAAAACTTAAACTGTGAAAACACTAGGGAACCTGGCCCGCTAGGACTGGAGAGACACAGGAGTCGGTGAACAGTTGCTCTGACAAAGGACCGAGGAAAACAGAGACGATATATAAACTGAGGGATGATTAGGGAAGTGGAAACACGTGAGAGCACAGCAGGAACAAATTAGACATAACGAGACAGGGGAAGCAAAGCTTGAATACAATGCACATGAGACAAGGACTATCAAAATAAGACGGGAAGTAGCACGAAGACCGAGACACAAGCTTAAAACTAAGACGGGAATAAACAAACATGCAAACACACAACAGACTGGGAAGACAAAGGATGAAACACAGAGAAGAACATGGGAACCGGTAAGGAAGACAGAACACCGAGACACAGGGGAAGAGGGTGGACAGGCACAGGTAGGTAAATAAACACGGAGACAAGACACTGACTTCCACAGGAGACACTGAGGAAAAAGAAACAGAGAAAGGGAAACACTAAAGGGAAATCAACCCGAACCACAAGAGATAAAGACAATAATCAGAAAACTCATAAACGCAAGAAAACGAAACTAGGAAAGTAAAGTCACTCTAAGAATGCAACAGTAATGATTAAACAACATTCAAAACACCGGGTCTGCAGAACCATGACAGTTTTGGTCTTTTCTGTTCTCTGGGTTATTATTTAGACAAGCATCCCCTAAGCAACTGGGCTGTCATACTCCAGCCTAAGCAGAGAGGCTGGCGGGAGCAAGGGAGGATGGATGGAGTGGGTGGTACAGGCGTTGGAGAAAAGGCTGTGTGCGTTTATAGATGGGGGAAGCAGAGAGTTGAGGTAGGGAGAAGAAGGAGCATACAGCATGCAGCTGAAAGAGGCAGAGAGGAGTGGAGGCGTGAAATTGGCACTGCACTGTCCACCACCCACGGCCCCCACCCCTCAGTCTCAACCTACTTGCCCCCTCCATTCTGTTCCACCAAGGAAGGGACAACTGTGTGTGTGTGTGTGTGTGTGTGTGTGTGTGTGCTGGAAGGAGTGGAGACCTATGAGTATAGGTCCTATACATGCTCACCCTGAAGCATCAACAACATAAAAAACGCAGGCAAAACCCTCCAACACCTGCGCATTTACCTGACGTAGTATTCATATTATTAGTTGTTCCTGCATGCATTTGTATATGAAGGAGCTCTTCTCCTTTATTCAACCTTTCCTCAGCTGTTCGTTCATTCTGACCTTGAGACATCCCAGTGAGATATATGGAACTTCACATGCATCAGTATCATTAGTATCTTTTTTTTCTCCTTACATGCTTATCTATCTGCAGCATGATTTCAGTGATATGCACGGAGACAGCCGTATTTGCAAACACATGTCTACACACATGCACGAGCCACCTTTTTGTCTTGTACAGCCTTATTAATCAGTGTCAAATTAAATCAGGGTCATGGGGTGTGAAGGTTGGGGGGCATAATAAGCTCATCAGGCCAGTGAGAAGGTGCTTACCGCTGCTGTGTTGACTGTCATCTCAGGTAATTATTGCAACATCCACAACTATGCTGTCCAGTCTCTATGATTTCTCCATTGTCACTCCATTAGGAACTTACCGAGACAACCTGCAGTCGGGTTGACTCACTCCAAAGCAAGCCGATATGAAGCTGATAAACTGTGGTGGGAGTTTATTGCAGGGACTAATATGGTGTATTTATTAGAACACATCCTAAAGCTTGAGATGAAAAAGGATGGCAAACAAGAAATGGCTTTCATAACACAAGAGAAGGTGGAAAAAACGCTGTCTATCATCCCATGTGTTAGGGTAAGCAAACTGTCTATGCTGTCGTTATATCATAAAGTGCGTAGCAGGCAGGGAATTTATGTGTTAACAATAAAGATTCATTCATCAAAAAATATCATATTAGGAAACTTGCAAGATGTCCAACTGATGAACACCCTGTTGTCATTTAAGCCATTTTTATTTGATAGCATCTCAGTCTTTTTCATATATTGGGTTTGATGATATTTCTCTTGAGAGTGAGCTAAAGAAAAAAACTGGACTTTGAAGAAACTTTATGATGACCTTGGTCTTTGTATGTGGGGGGGAAAGGGACTATAATAACAGATTTGACCATCTCATTCCTTTTTTGTCTGTGTTTCTCTCTCAGCTGTCTACCACTGCAGAGTTTCTTATAGGAGGACATCATTTTCTCTTTTTTAGTGGGTTTGGCTTTTCTTGCGTTAAGAAACTGAACAAGATCAAATTACACTGATTCTGTGGTAAAAGCAGAAATAAATAGGCTGGTTAAGTTTGATATTTTCATATAAAAATTGTAGAGCTTTATTTCTCATGTTCAGATTGAATTTCAAATATAGTTTGGAAATTCATATTTGGTTTATGTTAAGTGTAAAGTTACATTTTATTGCAGTCTTAAAGGGATTAAACTGTAAATGTAGCATGTGTAAGTGTGGTCATCACATAGTACTTACAGCTAGCTGTGAGTCATTGTGTCTACAGTTAGCTGGTGTTTGGAGGAGCGATGTTCCTTTATCTTTGCAATGCTTCCTGTACCGCCGCTGCCACATAACCACATGCAGAGTATTTACACCTGCATGCTGAACAGCTTGCTAGGTGTTCTGATAAATAAATGCTGCTCTAAACATTTTCTCGTCCACAGAAGTTGTTTTTTTCAAAACCATTTCTGGCGTACGCAAATGTTGCTTTGCAGAGCCGTGTCGTCAACTTTTGTGATTCGGTTGCAGGTAAGGTTAGTTTCAGATGATTTTTCCATGTAGGCTGTCTTTGTGCATCATTGCTGTGCACGATATGTTGAAGCGGCACTGCCAGTCCTGTCTCAGCTAAAGCTTCCTGTGGATTCTCTGCAGTTTTTAGCTTTGACTTTCTGCCCAGCAGGCAGAAAGTCAAACTTATCTGAAGTTTGACTTGGTCTTCTAGACCATTCCATGACTGCAACACTGTGCACCCTCTTAAGCTTCAATATTCTCACAAAGGCTACAACATTTCAATAAACAGGCTCTATTTCTGGCTTGTGTCTGATAGTGTGCAATTTCTTCCCCCTTTGTGCCTTTAGCACCTATTTTTTTTCTTGACAACTCCAAATGTACCCACTGTTTTTTTTTTAAAGACAATTTTTGAAGAGTGCCACTTTCAAGATGGAAGTGCTTTAAATTTCTTTTGATAGACTCACTCGGCTTTTTAAACATCATTTAATTTTCATGTTCCAATTAGTTGTTTAGAGGATCCCGTGGCTGTTGAGTGTTAGCATAAGGTTAAAGAGTATCAGGCTCTGAATTGTCATCTGTTGACAATTCTTAATGAATTCTTAATTCTTCAGCTGCCTGGCAACTTCTGAAAAGTCAACTGAGGTCAAACTAGTTAATCACACTGCAACAATAATTGTTTTTTAGCCCATGAAATTGTCACAAAATGTGCATTAAGAATACTGTTTTTTGGGGTGCCTAAACTTTTCCATTCAACAAGGTGTATTGTAACAAATGTGTATGTACACTGTATGTATGCATGGATGTGCCCTGTGTCGATATAATGTGGGCATCTATTTAAAAGGCAGTTTAGAAGACATATAGATCCTGATGCCATCCATTTTTCAGTTTCCATTGTGCTTCCATCAGACAAAGATTTGAAATGATACACTTTGACTTTCCAGCACCCAAGACGAAAGAGAACCAACCTCCCATTGTTATCTCTCTTCTTTTATTCCTCCCTCAGTGGTCAAAAGAAGGGAGGTAATTCCAGCCAGGTCCTACTTAACACCTTCAATTTGTCTTTTGCTTCCCACACCCTTGCACTCCCTCCTCCTTCTCATCCTCCTCCTCATCCTTTCCTCTCTCCACTTCACTCCCCCCCCCCCTTCCATGTCTCTCCATCTATCTTTCGATCTCTATCCCTCGCCTTCTCTCTCACTCTGTCTCTTTCCCTCATTCCCAGTGATGGCTTTCCCTCTCTCAAGGTGATGGAGGCGGGTGTGTATAGGTCTCAGAGAGCACGCCTCAGGGATTATACAGCCCGCTCGCATGAAAGATTCATGATGCTCAGGAGTGTCGGTGTGTGTGTGTGTGTGTGTGTGTGTGTGTGTGTGTGTGTGTGTGTGTGTGTGTGTGTGTGTGTGTGTGTGTGTGTGTGTGTGTGTGTGTGTGTATCGCTCACACTCAGGCACTGACTGGAAAAAGGGAACATGGAGAGACAGAGAAAAAAGGAAAGGAGGTGGGGGATGGAGGGTACAGAGTGTGAGACAAATTGATGGTGCACACCAGGGCTAACTCTCCAGGCTGTGATTATACTGCTGGCTTCTTTGTACACACTTTTGGATGCCATCTTAGTCAGGTCTGTCTTACAGATGACAAAAGTTTTGAACAGAAATAAACTGCATTGACTGGACTGGTGGAAAATACCCAAACATGAGCTACATGAATGAATTTTCAACAGGAGAAACGTGATTGGAATAAAACCCTATCACAGTCAGTGCCGATGTGAATACATGTAATAACTGTCTAAAAATGAGACCTTATCCAAAATGCTATTTGTTTGAACGGACCGAGAGAGAGCTGCGCGATACACTATCAATTAAGAAGCAGCCATAGTCAGAAAGTGCATTAACTGGATTATTATAAACTAAGAAACAGGTATTATCTATTCATTATGTATTCAAAAACATATTTACATAAATCCATGAAAAGTCTAGTGTTTCATCCAAGAATTAAATATTCTCTAGACAACTGAACAATTAGTAGACAGAAATGAATATTTTTCAAACCAATTCAGTACCTGGCAATGCAAAAGTCATCATTTTATACAATAAATCTCATCAACGCCTGATGATTTCGTATGATGTGGAATCTGCTTACCTTTTTTTGGACCTACTGACTTATTTGATAGCCCATGCCTATTGAACAAGATCCTACCCAGCCTAATAAGAAAAGATTTGGGCCCAATCTAGCTTTAAAGTCATCAGTCAGGTCTTGGACTGAACCAGTAAAGACATCTGATGTACATTTTTACAAAGATCTGCCATGTGGTGCACACAGACAGATAAAAAGACCTGTACATCAAATGCCAAGTTTCCTTTTCACAGAGCTGTACAGGTGCTCAGTCTGAAAATAGCCCTGTGGTAAAAAGCAAGCATTTTGTTTGTGTAGTTGTACTGTTACAAGTTCTCATGAGATGAAATGCAATCTGGAGGTTCAGTTTGACCCATACATCCACAAGAACACTAAACATAGGTTTATAATACAATGGAAAAAGAAATGGCTTCCAAGAAAAAACACCTAGAAGAGCCCTGTGCATCGGGACTCCCCACTGTGCCAACCCACAGGTTTCACAGAAACGAATGAACAGGCTATGTTTCAAGCAAGTAAAGCTGATCTGAACAAAGCTCACACAGAGACCGACACGAATACATATTGTGTACTGTCCAGAGGATAAGTGTTGACAATATATTATATGTAGTGAGGATTTCTATAGATGGGGCAAAAGGAGATTAGTAATACAAAACTGGAAGAAAAAACTGGGAAATTATCAGGTTAATCGGGGACTAACAAAAAACGTACAACTGATAGAGTTGGGGAGTTGAGTAGAAGGAAAACTAACTTTTTCACTGCCCTCCTCATGTCTCAGCCTTCGTCTTTCTCTCTTCCTCTCTTTGTATGTACATGGCTCCCTTCTTGTCAGGTTCATGCCAGGAAAGGCCGTCTGGCACAATAAGTAGCATTTGCTATGAGCGTCTCTGCCAGAGGAAGTGTGTCAGTGCCAAGTGTCTATTGGTGTAGGACAACTCTATTCATATGCCTTCACCTTGGCAGTCTTTCTGTGAACGGAGAGAGGGGAGGAAGTGGTGGTTGTGTGGAGGTGAGCATGTGTGAGAAATGTGAATGTGTTTATCTAAACCTCTTTCGGTGGCCTAATGGCCCTTTCCCGGCCTGTTCTCTCTCCCTCTCGCCGGCGTCTTCAAACACATTGCATTATTGCCACTTTTGATTGCATTTCAGATTAGAGAGTGCTGGTGGCGAGCACATAAGAGTCAAACAGAGGGAAAGAGAAATGGTGGCAGAGAGAAAGAGATGGATGAGGACCAGAATGAGAGAGCCCGAAGAGAGGCGGGACAGAACGAGGGTGGGGAGGGAAAAAAGAGATAGACGGACAGACGGCGAGGGTGAGAGAGAGAGATAGAGCTTAAATGAGGGACAGAGAGGAAAGTGGAAACAGGAAAAACAGAGGAAACTCTGGAGGAGCATATTATATGGCCCTTACCCCCCTCTGGTAAAGCAGCAAATGGGAGCGGCTGAGTACCCACTATTCCAGTGACCTTGGAGGTCAGTTGGAGGAAAGCAGCATTAATCAAACTGACGCCCAGGCTCAGGCGGATGATAGCAGGCAGCAATGCTCACAACAACTATGCACACATACACATTCAGCCGACTGCCATCCCCAGCACCCCCACCACACCATCCCTGCTTATATACACATCTACCTCCCTCCACATTTATTTGTATTTTTCCTCTCATTCTTTCTTCTCTTTGCATTATACCCTCTTTTCTTTCGCCTCTCTTTCCCTCCCATTATCCATTTCTCTCCTCCTTCTTCTTTGTATGCCCTAAACTCCCTCCGGATCTCCAGCTACACACAGTGAATTAACCCATCTCCACCCTGTGTTAATGGACTTCTAAATATCAGCTCTTGCCTGTAGATATGCCACCAACATTTACATTGGTTCTGGGATTAAGTCAGTTGCCTTCTGGCCACTTGCAGACATATAGATATCAATTTGCTTGTGTTGCTCATTGGTACATATTCCATGTAAATGGCTGGTGGGGTGTCAAATATGCATATTCTTCTCTGTGTCTGGAAATGTAATGTTTGTATAGAGGTGTGGGGAAAATGATATCCAGTGCCAGACCTGTATATGTATATCCATATGGGCTTTATTCTGCCCTTTTCCATAATGTCAAACACGCATGTAAATACAGAAACAGTCATTCATATAATATTACATTGACAAGCAAGTCAGTTATTTTTTAATTTTTTTAAATTGCAACATGTTTGCAATCATAACAAGACGAGGGCAGCAATGGGTAGATCGCCCTCTCCCCTTCCTGTAGCTGGGGATAGATACAGCTACATTAGGACCCTTTCACTCTTTATACTGTGCAATAAAAGCCAGCCAGAAAAGTATAATCAACAAGCGCGTACGTGTGGTGTTTCTGCGTGTCAGTCAGTACAAACCAGTCAATACACCCAGGGCCCTGCTAAAAAAGATGCGTGCACGTTTGTTGTTGTGTATGGGAGAGAAAAGTGTGTGCGCACGTGTTTGCGTTGAGAGCTGGGGGTTGGTTAGAGGAGTCTGGGTTAATCTGTGACCGCTTGTCTGTGCCGATGATAGTATTGATCTGATGAAGATCATCTGAAGGTCAGGATATGTTGTCTTTGTTCAGGGGGCGCCTTGATCGTGAGGCGCTGGCTGTCTTTTCGCTGTCTGTATAACTGCTTATAATACTTCATTTTTTAGTAGACATTTTTTAAATACAAAGTGAAAAGTGAAGAAAAATAAATCTCCAGCTTTGGGCCAATACTAGTATGAGATTAAGTGGAAAACGTGCTTGTATCGGTGTTTTGACAGCATTATTATGATCAGTAGGTTACACAGACTGAAAAGCAAATATTGTTATGTTGGCATTTTGTGATTGACACTTCTACTACCTTCCCTTTCTGTGGGTCATTATCATCATTTCAGAATGATGAAACAGAAACTAGGCTTGTTAGTACTTAATTATTCATTTGAATCCATAAAGGCAATCAATTAAGCTTAAGTGTGCAATAAATCTGATTAACCAGTCAGTTCCCAAAACACCATAAAATCCATGCAGGTCTTATATGCTGGTAATGAGTTTGCAAGAAGGGAGGGGGAAGGGGCTAATAAGTGAGAGTGCTCACCCACAAACACACACACACACAAACCTTGGTGCGCAAAACACAATTGTGCTTGATGCTTTTTTTTTTTCGGGTGATAATTTGATGTATTAGCTTTTGGGGATGAAAGATAAGCAGGGCTTAATGTATGCTAATATTAAGGTCTGCAGCTTGTAACAAAATAAAGCAAGGTCATCAGAAAACGGCGCATGTGTAATTAATAGATGAATTCATTACAAAAACAATGACTCAGTTTAGAAACACTCATTAACAAGATAAGGCATTTGAAATGGAAATACAAATGTTAACGGTAATGTGTTGACAATCAGAGCGGCTAAATTCAACCTTGAAACGTTTTTAATGCAGTCCGTGCCCATTCGATTGGGCGAATGTGCTGCCCTCTTTTCTGCCACTGCTGTATCATTCCTTATTATTCTCTGACATACTTGCTTGCTGATGCTCTCCCTCCCTCCCTTTTATCCCAGCCTTCATCTATCCTTCTCTCCCTCCCTCCCTCTTTTGCTGGCCTTTACCTGCTCGCTTGTCTCGGGGGAAATTACCACAGCTCAGAAACGCTGTCCTACTGCCTGCACTGCAACGCTCTGCTCTGCTGTGCTCTGCCTCCCTCCCTCCACGCATACAGCACACATATGGACACATGCAAATGCATACACACACACGTGCACCGCAGACACACAGTCAAATACAGGCGTGCACTTAAAAGCACCAGCACATACACACAAAGACTGCATAACCCCTTTCCCACCCCAAGCATAAACCCTTTACCAGATGCTGCTTTCTGTTTATTCTTGCTATTATGCTACCCAAAGCAGTACACGGGTACAGAGCAGTACAGAGGATTAGAGACACTTGCTGCCAGTGCTTAGACTGAATTTGTGTGTCTTCATGAACTTCATACATGCTGTATGTGGCTACAGCTAAAAAGAGCACGACTTTTGTACATCAGACCTCTTCTTACACTAATTCGCTCTTTAGTCTTAATGAAAGTTAATGAAAAGGATCCCTCCTCCTCTTCTCCTGCACTAGCATGCCTTTAGCTACTAGCAGTCTTCCTTATCTCCCAATGCAATGCTGCAGACCTTGGAGATGAGCAATGAGCAACTCAGCAGGGTTTTCCCACTCTGTGCGTGTATTTAATGGATAGGCACTTCAATCAGCACTGCTAATCAGAGTGAGAAAAGCTTCCCATGAATGTTTCAGTTCAACCACAAAGCAACCCACTTGCAAATTTCGCCTTGAAATGGCAGAACTGGAGGAGTCACTGTGCAACATTCTTCTTTTATGGGCAGTTAGGAGATGGTCTCTTCCTGTCAGAATTATCATCATGACGGCCCTTTTGCATATGTCAAGTCATGCCTTTGGAAATGTCACTTTGAGAGAAGCGACAGTAGCTCGCTGTCTGCATTTTGATTACTCACATACATAGAGTCCAGACTGATGCAGAGGATTGTGTATTCATAATCAATACCAAAATACTGACATCACCAAGTCATCAGTTACCCCACATCATACACCAAACTGTAAATCTCTTTTTCTGCATTATGTAGTGAGTGAGGTTTTAACACCGAGACCTGCTTTTGGACTTGGTAAATCCTCAGATCATGTTTAGCTAATTCCACAAAATGAAAGCTCTTGGTAGTACCTTTGAAGAGGTGCTTTGTATTTTTGAGTAAGGCAAAGAAACATAGACTGTAAGTGCTATGAATTCATTTAATGATCCCATAAATCTACCTGATCTTTCATAAACTAGATTTTGATCTCAGAAGGAAAAATACAGTTCGGGATTCTGGTTATGTAATTTGTCTGATGCGCCTGCGTTTTAATAATGTGTGTGTGCGCATATTAAAGTCTCAAGTCTCAAGTAGGAGATACTTTGTCTCGATAAGACGTAGCCAGAGAGCACGTGCATTAAATTTGCATGTCGCCTTGTAACATACAAGTGTGTATGCGTGCTTGTGACGTGAGTAAGTGTGCGCGGTAAGCATAGGAATTTGTGGTTTGGTGCATACACATGCATACTTGGGTGAATATGCACGCGTGTGTGTGTGTGTGTGTGCGCGTGTGGCAGACTCTGGCAGCAGGCTTGAAATTAAAACCTTATGCGGAACAGAGCTCGTGATTGAACTGGAATTAAAACAAAAGGCAGAAGAGCACGGAGTAAAAAAAAAAAAAGAAACGGGGAGAGGAGAAGGAGATGGCGAGAGCAGCAGGAGGAGGAGAGGTGTATTGTCTAAGAAGAGAAGAAGTGAGCGATTGCCACCACTGCAGTACTACAGCTCGTCTGGGTTGTTTCTTATCAGAATGTCAGGCAGACCTTTCCCATTGACTCGCTTCTGTCAGCAGTCTTCTTAAATGTGAAAGCAATTAGGGAAATTGGCGAAGTCAAAGAAACATCTCAAAGACACCTAAAAGAATAGCTGTGATGAGTTGGAGAGCGCATGTGGAACAGGGAGGGATGAGCGCACACTCACATAAAATACATGTGAATGTCTGCACTCAAGGAGAGACACACTCCCTGTCTTTTTTTTTCTTAATGCACATACACCTGAGTAGCTCTTGCCTTTGATGGCTGAGATCGTGTCGAACCACAGTTTTCGTCTCAAGTCTGACCTGTCCTTTGTGCTGCATGCATTTCTGTGTCTCTTTGATATCTCCTAAGTAATGCACTTTAGTTTTCTTGACCTAATAAATCACTGAATTGACGCTTCAAGTAAGCGTATTATATTAATTCAGGGACAAAATGATTACTAGGAACACAGCTTATTCAAATGGCACACATTACAAGCGAATTCCTGCATTTTCCCTTTTAATAGCCTGCACTACACTTGCCTTAAGGCGTTTCTGAAGGCATTCCCCTCTGCTCTCACCTCTCTTAACCCCTGAGCATGGAGCATCTGCTTTCTCCATTCAGTTGGAGCTTGCTGATTTAATAGCTCTGGGCATATTGCCTTGAAAAGGAGGAAGAAAAAAAACTTTTGGCCAGGGCCCCTGGCTTTCTCATTAGTAGTCTCTCCCTGCGATGTATAGGAGCATTCTCACTGGTCAGCCCTCCTCTTTGTGGAACACAGTCTTGACCTGTTCCCACCACACATTGTGTGTGTGTGTGTGTGTGTGTGTGTGTGTGTGTGTGTGTGTGTGTGTGTGTGTGTGTGTGTGTGTAAAAAAAAAGCGGTCATTTCCATGAGAAAGGAGTGCAGAGAATGGACAGGGGCTGCGTTTTCTTTCTGTGAGATGGCTGCAGACGCGACTGAGGGTGCACAAGGGCGACCTCATCCATCATGTTGTGAATAGCCTAAAATTATCACCCAGTGTTTCTGGACATCATGTGATGAAGAGATTCTTGACAAAGGTCATCTTGGGTAAGAGCAACCCGGGGCTGGCTCTCTGACCCCAGTTTTTGGGGGGTTTATTTTCACTTGCTTAAATAAAGTTCACAGTGTAACTGCCAGTTGCTTAAGGAATTTATACACATTTACCATTTTAGTTATGCATCACATAATGTATTGTACTAGATAAAATATGAAATCTTATGTAAAATATGTGGCCCTTTAAACAAAAACTATAGGTTAAAAGGAGGCTAAAATGATTACACATGGTTACTAACAAAAGTAGGTTTGCAACTATAAACATTGTCTTTGCTATTATATTGAGTAATTTGATCCATTCTTAAAATTAACTGATTGGAGCAACTTTAAGACTTAAATAGCTAATCTGCTGGGTATATAATTCAAAATGCCTATACTTTCTTCATGTATGTTCTTTCCACAGCATGACATGTCTCACATTTGTTTCTTTTTTAAGCACACAGTGCTTGCTGCACGCTTCAGCAATTACCCTGGACATATGAGCTGGCTGCCTCTGTCCCTTTTTTGTTTTGTTTTTTTCCTGGTTGTCCGTCGCATGGTTGTATTAAAAAGGTCCATCCTCGGTGGCCAGTCGGGAGGTTTGAAGACCGGAGGAAGGCGGGGCGAGTGGGCGGGGTTAGTGTTTTGGTTGGTCGGGAGTGACGTATCCGGAGCGACTTCCTGGTCTGTCTGCTCCCTGGGAGGAGGAGACGGAGACTGCAGTGTTGTTAGTTTGAACAAAATGGCTGCGAGACCACTGTCAAGGAGAGCTCACTGAACGCCTACCATGAGTGTCCGCTCCGCCGTCTGGATCAACACAGAATGTATTTCCCCGGAGTCGCTACTCATTTTGCATTTGCGGTAGCCAGTCCGTCGCTAGTCGTCCAACCGACGACTTAAACAACAACAACAACAACAAAAATCTTTTGCACTTTAAAACAAGTTGGGTGGCTGGCTGACGGCCGTCGGCTTGCTCCGCGAGAAGTCATCGGCGATTTTTTTTTTAACGAAAACTGCCTGATTTCTCTGGTTTGCAAAACCTTGCAACGGTCGACGACTTACGACGCCAACCAGCTAACGTTAGCTTACATAATTTAGCTGCTTTTAAAAGTCATTTTAATCGTGTTCGTATTTTTTTTGTTTTTGTTATTAGTGGTGCTTCGTCCGCTTCCCCGCCCCCTCCCCCCGTTAAATCGTGACGTTTTAACAAATTGTTTTTTGGTAAAAATAATTTCACAGCGTATGTGTTTTGGGTTTTATTTTTTAATCTTTTTTTCTTCTTGCTCAAAGCATAAATTACCGTACTTGCTGTGTATATATCTGGCTGAGTAGCCGTTGTTTACCTCGGTATCTTGTCACCAAGCTGCTACAGCAGCAGTCGGCTTATCTACCAAGTCTGACTTTAATTACGACTAAATCTCTGCTCCATCTCTTTACGGGTAACTTTAGAAAAGACATCGGAGAATGCTTTTATGCATTTCCCCCCCCTGCCATGCATCGACTCTTAACTGAAAGCTGCCAAAGCTGTGATTAAAGCAAGGTAAGTTTATACATTTAATTTATTTATATATATTTTTAGATTCTTGGCAAACTGATGAATAATGTTAATCAACGTTTGGCAATCAAAAATTGTAGCGGCAGCCGAAAAATGAAAATCGCCGTGTTCCTCTATAATTAAGCTAAAGTATATCACTCAGCTCTAGTCTCATTGACGTACAGACTAAGCCCGGTTAACAACAGCGGTAATGCCCCGGCAAACGCTCAAGTACTACATCATTAAAACATCCATTAACAGTTTACTAAGCGTGTTTGTTTTGCCCAGATTTCTGCTCACATTGTTTATGCAGGGCATTCTTCGGCAAAGGAAAACACTGATTGAGCCGAGGTATTCTTCCATGTGCCTTTAGACACGGGTTTGATGACTAATTTTAGTGTATTTATTTGAAGAGTCTTGAATATGTTGGGAACTTTTGTGTTATATCATAGCCCTTTTATGATTGGCTGAGTGCGCTGGAGCACACTATGTACATGTGAGTGTGTAATGCGATGGTTTCTTGGAGCCACTGGGAGAATTGCTTTGCCTTTTCCAATGTCTGTGTGGTTATTAGAAGGTAATGGGGCGCTAATTTTATAGTTATAGTTTGATTGCAGATAGCACAGAGTTGCATTAGGGCTGTAACACCTTTTATATTTTCGTTAAGTGTTTTAATTCGTGCCTATCCGATGTAGTTACACTTTTCTTAAATGTGGCAAAGGCACAGTCCCATTTGTTCCCAATTTTCGCTACGCTTCGGTCTGTGGTTCAACTGTATCACATTATGTATCTTGTACACCATTGTACATTCCACTACACTAATTCTTAGTACATTATTAAACATAGCTGTCCTGTCTCTCTTCCCTCCTTTCCTCCACACCCCTCCTTCCCAACTCGGATTGAACTGTCGCTTTCCATTGCTTCCCCCCCTCGTGCATCCTGTCCCCAGGCGCTGGAGTATAGCTTTTAATATCTCCACCGCGTGTCTTAATTGAAGTACATAATTTCCTGTTCAATTTCAAACCCCCTTTTCCTCCACCCCTCCTCTGACATCTCTGTCACCACTGTCTTATCTCTACCGTCACACATCAGTGAGGTGATGAAATGAAAAATGTGCCCAAGCTGTAGTGGCACACCGTACATTTGCAGTCAGATGGGGATGGTTTATTTTTGTGTATGATGGATATATGCACTGTCTGTGAATGTAAATATTTTTGTGGCATATTCAGCCAGTGTCTGCACATGTGCAATGCCTTTCATTTTTTTTGACCATGGGACTGTGTGACTATTTATGTCTAGCTCAATACCTTTGCCATTAAGTAATGCCCTCCAGTTGTTAATCAGGACTTGAGTGCACCCTAGACGGCCAGCTGACAGACGGGCACAAACACACAGCCCTTTTTTGCCCAGAGCTAAGGGTCCTTCAAGGCTGATGAGCATGCAGTAAGGGGATAGCTCTGAAAAGATGTTTTGGGGGGTGTCCAAAATGAGTGGAGAGAATAGGATGCTCTTCACCGTGGAACAAAAAGGAGGAGGGAGTTTAGTTTTTGTTAAATACCATGCAATTACCTTTACCATTACCAGACACAACTGTAACTAGCACTTAAACCACAGCAAGTGGTTTAAGGCACTAGGGTAAATTTTGGGATTGCACATGGACCTTAGATCACCATTGAGGGGGTCACTCCTTAGGCAGTGCATGTTATGCTGCAATGAAGGTGCAGGTTTTCTGCCAGAAGCAGTCAGGAGCAGTGTGGAGTATCTGGGGGTGTAGCACTGATTTTTGCATGCCACTGTCCACTGTACTGTGATACTGAGGGAGCAGTGCAGTAGTCTCTGTGTACATGCAACTCTAGCAACTGTTGCTAATGAAAGCAGACAGAGAGAGACACTCTGGGGAGTTTATTCCCTACTTCCAGCACGAAGAGAAAGTACTATACCAACAGTATCGAAACATGTATCGAAATACGCTTAATGTCATTCACCTGCAGCAGTAAATTGGGTAGTCTGCCCTGCTGGAATTAGTCAACATAAGCAAAACATTATAAGTTGAACTGCCGATGGGAAAACAGTGTTAAAGATTTGCTTGGTTCCTTTTTACTTTTAACTTTAAAAAAAAAAAACAACTTCAATTCATTTGAACTGTATTTATGTGTGGAAAGTGGTTAGCCCACTGTCACTGTTAATGTAACAGTTGTAGTATAAAAATAACCTAAATGTATTAAATATGCAGAAAGTGTGGCATAAATATTGGTATATGTCCTATTGTCATTAAAACATTTCTGAATTAAATTAGCTCGGTCTTGTGACGTTTACCTTAGTCCCAAAATGCAAAAGGATTCAAAATGAGAAATTTCATCTCACAGAGGCTCAGACTCAATGAATTGTATTACTTCTTTTGCTTTTTTGGCAGCATTGCAGGCAGGAAACACATTACCCATGTTGGCTCTGGATCTAACCAGGCTTTAGGCTGTTGGCATCTAGACACTGTTTTGATTAGAGTGTATTGTAACAATGCCGGGAGGGCAAATCTTGGCAGTAACTCCATCTGCAGCCCCTTATCACTAAAGGGGCAGGATCATTTATTTGAAAGGAAACCCAAGTTGCTTATCCTTAGTTGACCCTTTGCAGACAAAACATGAACACCAGTGTAAGTTACTATCATTAGCCTTGTTTCCACTGCAGGGCCAAGTGTAAATATACTGTATCCACCATGCATTTTTCTGTACAGTGGTAAAATAGTTTATTTTCCTTGTCAGATATTTTGTTGTGGCCCTGGTGAAGCCCCCTGTAGTTGGACTTGTGTGTTGCTTCTGTTGTCAGTCCTCTCCCCCTGTCATTGACCCTATCCCAGGCTTTAGTGTGGTAGTTACTGAGCCTGTGATTATGAGGCTTTTCAAACAACTGGCACAGTCGCGATAGATAACGCGCTTAACACCGCCGCAGGGTGCTCCTCAAGTAAGGGTACATTGACAGTAGAATCAGCTGGATTGAATAGGGGGCTGCCAAAAGCCATTAACCTCTTCCTCTGCTCACTGTATTGCTATTTTAATGTCAAGGGGGGCAGGATCTAGATTTACCAAGCAATGGTGTTTGGTTTAGCCATTGTACCAAATGAGTAGTGTTTATGTGGGCACACCCCTAAGGGGGGAGTGTGTCTGTACTTTGTGTTTGCAGTTGTAATAACAGAGCACCAGAAAGTCATAAATGGTTACAGTGTCCTTCGATGGATGTAAACTAGAAAACAAAGCTTTTTAGGTTACATCCATCCATCGTGTAGACCAGGCTTTACTGTTGTTTTGGTATAAGATGGTGATCTCATGTTATGATAGATGTGATCTCCACGTCTTACACTCTCATACCCATATCTGGCATTTCTTGTGAATTTGCAAAAATTGAAGATGCACTCTAAATAGGCATGGATGAAATTAGTTTAAGTTGTGAGTAAAAGGTGGCAGTTTAAGGAATCTTCTTGTGATTAGTAGCCACACATACAAACTAAAGGGAGGTGGATGTGTAATTGTCCTCCTTATCTAACTTCTGTGCCAATTGAGGGGGCAGGGGCTTTAGGGGCCCACCAAGGGTAAGCTAGGACTGGGTGGAAGCAGGGGGATGGGGGAAGCGAAGCTGAAACCCATCGAGCTGCTGCCTGAGAGTCTTGGCAGGGATCCAGGGGAATGTTCAATGTGCCGAGGTTTGGTTGAGGCCCCGGTCCCTCCCTCTACTTCATGTTAGCTAATTGGAGAGACGTGGACAGAAGGAGATTGGCATCAGATAGAAACTGACAGAGAATATGCAGGACAAGCAACCATATAATATTCCCATTTCCTGCTCAAAATCAACAGACATCCTTACTCATTATGTAACAGGACTTGGTCCCTACAGCACTAACAAAGCTTTCAGTTATGGCAGTGTAAATCGCACTAGCATGCACTAGCTCTCCCTTCACTGGGGTCATGGCTTTGGTTGATAATCCACGTCAATTCTTACCCCTGAACACAAACTTGAATACAATCAATGAACTTTATCCGTCTGCTTTTACTTTTATTGATGTATGGATGTAAAGTGGTTTTCACAGCTCAATTTGCACTTCAATACATGACAAATTATAACAATAGGAAATAAAAATAAATCATGTTTGTTGGTGGCAAATCAGGTCACCTTACAACACAAAAACAACAAGAACAGTATTAAAAGGTAGGAAGAATAAAAACATATAAAACAAGATAATAGCTGATATGCAAATTAGCATAGTACAGTAGGCACAAACCATTGAAGGCAGCAGGAATGTCATTTTGCAAGTATTTTTCATATTTAAATATCTTTATTAGTAGTTTTCTCAGTTTTTTCTCAACCAATAGCTGCAAGACATTTCTGAGGATTGTTATTGGCCACATAGACCTAGGGTGGGTATTTATTCTTATTAGATCAGTTAAGCCAATTTTTACTTTAAATTAAAAAAAAAAGGTCTAATGTTTCATTTCACTTTGATAGATGTAGGCTTTTTTTGTGTCAGAATATCTGTATCTCATCTGCTGTCCAAACAGAAGGAGCTGTTGTGGCTTTTTCTGCCATTCTTTTCCTCTAGGCATTGTTCCTGCATCTCTTTGCAGGCTTGCTTCTCACTTTCAGAGACTGACTGATTGCTTATACTGCTGGCAGTCAGTAAATTGTTGATGGGACATTGTGTATGCCCATGTGCTTAAATATCAATCTTTTCTGAGTAGAACTTTGTCTTTTCAGCCTTGGGTGTGTGATCATTTGGTGGAAAGTAGGGAAATTTTGGTTAGTCCTCACTTCCTGATATACCTTCAAAGGACTCTTTGATGGTTAAGTCTCAGTTTATGACTCAGGTTAGAATAACATTTAGGTGTGGGTAAGGTAGCCAGATGTACTAGCTGACAGAGACAAGTGCCACTGGCAATGGTCGAATTGCTGGTACGCCGACAGTGCAGTCAAGCTATAGAAAGCACTCAAAAATAAACACATACACCAACACATTCAGCTTGACAGCTTCTTCTTGAATTCACTAAGCTTTAGCAGTGGCGATGGCAAGGACCAGGCTTTGCTTAGTCTTGTGTATTGTGCTGTTTTTCAGTTTAATGAGCTGCCACTGTGTTAAAGTTTCATATCTGCTTGGCAGAGGCAGCAGCCAAGACTGTGAGAGAGAATTTTCTGGAAGCAAACCTCAAAGCTGTTATTTATAGTACAACTGACTCCTAATATGTGGTTGTTTGACATTTCTTCCTCCCCAGTATTCCCCCCGCCGAACCAAAACACTACTCTCCAGGGGCCATCTCTTCTTTACAGGTTTTACCAACATACAATATGTATTCCACAATTCACTGAGCAAGCCTAGTCTAATAGCAATAAAGTGCACTGTATGTTTTCATAGACCATTTTGACCACCGGCTGTAAGCAAAGCCGACATGCACTGTATGCACAGGATGCTTATAAACCGAGCACTCACTGAGACTGAAGGATAGAAAACACAAGAAGATCGTTATTAGCACTTACCAACCGTGGAATTTACAGGCTTGTTTTCCCCAAGCTGTTCAGGTTGAGAAAACACAAATGCACTCCCACACACATTTGTGGAGATTAGTTGGGGTGTGTTGCAGTATTAGCAGGTATTGAGGAATTATTCCCCAGGTAAAGGCTGCCTAAAATGTTCCATGTAATAAGGCTCTGGAGAGTCTCATAGCTTCCATAATACGACAGGAATGGGTGGTTTTCTGAATGGCAGCGGTGGCAGATTTACCACAATCTGTGGTCACGAGTCTTGACTCTGTTATTCTCCCCCTGCCCCAAGAGAGGAAACTCCTCTTCCTACTCTTGTGTTTGTGGTGTTGTCTGTAGCCATTCCAAACATGATTCTCCATGTTTTGATTGCTCTTCTTTTTCTTTTGAAGTCCTGTGTCTCCCTTTCATTGTAACGCAGAGAATAACATTAGCACAGTTATCCTCCATTTTTCCCATTTTCTACCAGCCTTGCATCATTACTTTTGCCCTCAACCTTATTTTTGCTGTCTGGTTCTTTTGACACTAGTGATCAAGGTGTGCGAATATTTCAGCCCCCCCCAAACTCCACCCCTGTCCTCCAGTCTCTCCTTGGTCTGCCAGCCTCAATAGAGCTTCATTCAGTTTTGTTTCCAACTCCTCTCCAGTGAGGATTCTTTTGGTCTTTGCCCTTTTCCAGCAGTATTTTTTCTTTCTCTGTGTGCCCTGTCTAGTTCTCTGGCGGCTGTCATTCTTAATTGGTATTGCTCTGCGTCTGCTTTCATCCTCCGCCTGCTCCCTCCCTTTCCTCCATCCCTCCTCCCTCTTTTCTGCATCCCTGGCGGAAGAAGACAGGCATCAGACTGTCCGGTTCCGTGTGTGTGTCTGTGCTTTTATGCATGGTTGGTGTGTGTGTAGTGAGTTTCTAACCTCTTTCCTGTATAATAGCATGTTTCTTGTCATGTCTCCTCCTCTGTAACTTATCCCCACATATAGAGATATTAAGCAGTTGTATTTAGCATAGTAAGAAAGGGGGATCCTGCTTGGATATGAAATCATGAGTTTCCAGTGGTCAGTTTGGTCAATAGTCAGTTATAATAGTTATAATACACAATTGAGCTCTGCAGTTACAACATGGAGACACATTAATTTTTATTTTTTTGTTTGGTTAAATGCACCTTTGGATTGATTTTTGTCTTTTTATCTGCAAATCTCCATATGTCATTTAACCATACCTTTTTAAGGGCAAGAATATGAGCTGATTGCTGGTTATTGGCTGTGGTGTTGCAAGTCCCTTTAATTTAAGAGAACCTTAAGTGACACACGCTGGCTTTATAGGTCATTAATGTCAAAATGGGAAATGTTTCCCTAATTGCAGAGTCTTACTGCCAGAGGGGGTAAACCTGATGCTGGGGAGTGTGGCAGAGAGCGATACAGCCCAGAATCACTGCTGAAGAAGTGCTGCTGTCAGCAGTACTGAGAAAGGGGGAGAGAGGCAGGTAATGCAATATGTAGGGTCAACAGAGGTCAGGATGGAAGCTAACTTTGACGATGACTACATAAGCTCAAAAGTCAACTGCCCGCTCTCTGATTTCACATTCACATGCTGTTAGGACATTACCCTAAATGATATTACAGAGTGTGACACATAGGACATCAGGATAATAACTTTGTTGTTTTAATACTTGGACCTGTTTTTGTCCAACCCTCATAGTGACAGCAATACTTGTAAACAGACACTAGTGCAATCTTTTGTGTATAAAGACTATCAGGAGGAGCTGTAGTAGAAGAGACTCTGTCACTAGCAAATGAAAGGAAAACAAAAATAGTTTCTGTCACCTAAAACTCCTTTGTCCATTTCTTTCCTCCAGTCGCTCCAATTTGTTCCATCGGCAAAGCTTTTCATTCATTTTTTTCCTATTCCTATTCTAGATGTTTATAGCAGTGCAGCATTTTCTATTATTTTCTTGTTAGGTGGCCAGAAAGAGACTTAATACTATACTTAATAATGGTCTCAAATACGGAAGAGAATTAATAAAGAGTAAGATCACTTCACACTGTTGTCAAAATAGAATTTTTTTTGTTGCACATTTATTTGAAGTGGTTTCAGTGGTCATTTTTCACAGTATCGATGCAGCATTATCAACATCACGAAAAAGGAATAGAATATCATTAATCTATTGGTATTGTGTCAAATGTAGAAATCCCAGTATTGAAATTTCTAACTTTCCCACTCCTATCCACAGTGCACATATTCCATACCGTTATTTGTATGCACACTGGATCACACAATCACATCCACACATAATGGAACCCCTATTTATTCCCCGAGGGCAGCGTTCAGTGGGGCTGTTTGATATAACGATATATATCGGATGACAATATAAAAACATCTATCGTTTCATTTTATGCTATCGTTTGTTTCGTGGTGTGGCAAAATAAACTGTTTACGGTAATATTTTTTCATCGTTTTGATGGTCACTGTAGTGGCTATATTAATTTCTTAAAGTACTCTCTTTCTCTTATATGTAAATAACCACACTACTGACGGACAAGCGCCTGTTTTTATGCGTTGTCATTAGCAACAACGACGGTAACACCATCGCGTGTCCGCTTGTTTATGTTCCACATAAACCTTTCACAATAAAGCTCAAGATCCTGTTGAGACTTTTCAAAATAAACTGAATCACGTGAAAGAGCAGATTATTAACGGATTAGAAGTAAAAAAGAGCCGCCAGGTGCTAAAAAATAAACCTTAGACTCAAACGTTAGAACAGGCTTTTACCCGCAGCACGCCGTGTAATAAATACAAAGAAAACGGCGGCCGTTACAACTTATGTCTAAAAATGTATAGTTTCACGCATTAGTTAAAACAGTCGACTCCAGGTAAAGGACGCGCAGCTGGAAACACTTCACGCAAGTCAAGCTGCCTGAGATTCACAGAATTTACAGAAAATGTTAAATTTTTGTGATTTATATCGTTATCAGGACAATAGAATTCTTATATCGGGATATGAGATTTTGGTCATATCGCACAGCCCTAGCGTTCAGTGAGGTGTTGAGATAGCACAATGAAAAATGGGATTGTGTTGAGTGTATGCGTGAATGTAAGGGAGAAAGGAAGAACAATGAAGCAGGAAAAGGAACAAGGAAGCTAAAATAATTTCCCCCAGGGATCAATAAAGTAATCTGATTCTGATTCTGAAAAAAAAAAAAACAGTTGGAGGAGCAGTAATGCAAGATCTGTATGTTTGCCCAAACCCCTTTATATGATTCCTCTTCCGTTGCTGCCATAGAGACATTACTGCACCATCAGACTGTCTCATTGAAGCCTCTCCTGTCTTTGTGATTGACAGCTCCCTCCCACTGCCAGTGGGCAACACAGTGGGAGACAGGCCTTCCATTAGTCTTCTGTTAGGAGAGTTATGATTCATTCATATATTCAGACTTTGATTCATATCCATGCTTGTGTAGGCACTTTTTATATTTAGTGTTTTGTTCAGTTGTGGTCGATAACACACATTTATCAACATTGGGATTTTAACTAATGATTTTTCATCATATTGATTATTATTGTGCTAATTGTTTCACTAAACCAGATATAATGTCAGTCTTATGTATGTATGTGAAAAAATGCTTTATTCCCTTCACTGAATATGACACATGCATTGATGTCCATTGCACTTGGTGAAGCCTAAAAGCATGCACACAGTCACTGCCTGTGTTCTAGCTCATGCCTTTAATAGTTTCCAGGAGCTGTCACTAAAGCTGAGCCAAAGCAAATGGAGACTGAAATGAAGTACTTAGTTTCCCCTGAGCCCTTAGGCTAGCTATCTAGCTAGTTTGGAACCACACTCCCACTAAAAGGAGATCTTCGTTAGAAGAACTCGTGCTTTATTTTGTCTGTTGGCCTTCATGTTTTATTCCTTTTGCTCTTTTAAATCCTTTCCTCTTTTTTCCCCTTGACTCGTTTGTTGTTTTTAAGCCAACCTTTTTATGCTAACCTTTGTTCTTCTTGTTCACACTCACTTCATCTCCCCCTCTGTCCCTTTCCTTTTTGTACTCGAGTAGTCCTCCTCTTTCACCTTCTACATTTTAGTTTCTGATCATGAGGGAAAGTGTTTATCACAAGTTCCTGGATTGATTTTTTTGTATGCAGTGATGCTTGTAGATGGAAATGTTTTTGGGTTTTTTTACGTTCTCTGAGTGCACTTTGGCCCTGACTTACAAATGGCTCATAACGAAGGTACTACAAGTTAATGTGTGCTTTTGAACATGCTTGAAATCCCCTGAAATTAAAAAAAAAGTAACAGTAATATTGCATTACCATTTAAGTTCATTTAAAGTTTAAAAATGAACAAAACAAACAATTTACAGTGTGGGGCCAAGATGTTTCTGAATAACTCTTGATGTCCAAAGTCTGCAATGCAGATCATACCAGTTATAATGTGTAGAAGTATTCCTTAATTGTGCTCTTCTTTTTTTCTTTTTTACTCATCATTCTTTCCCCTTCTTGTTGAACAGCTGAGAGAAGCTAGCAACAGAAGAAAGAGAACCATTTGATGGAAGAAAAGAAAAAGAAAAAACAAGAAGAAAAGACCAAGAAGGAAATTGCTCAGAAAAAGGTGAATATAAAACCCTTATTAAGGCTTTGCAGACATGTGAGTGCTAATCAAGTGATGCTGACTTGTCCACCATTTTTGGACATGTGACAATCATTGTGATGGTCAAGTTAATAACCGGCAAGTCAGACAGGCCTTTGGACCAGTCAGTGACCCCCTGTCACTAGGGAAATGTGTATTCCCCAACCTCTTGGTAAAAACCTCCTTGTGGTTGCTAGCATATTGCTGCAGTCTTGTTTTGAGTGGAAGTGGCAGCCTTGTAGCCTGACCAGCTACTCTCTGAGCTGTGCTGAAACCGTAAAAGTGTGATGCACAATGGAAATGGACAGTTTGCCCTCACAATAAAAGTTGCACACTTTGAAACATGTTGGCTGCAACACCGAATTACAGCTTTTACTGTGAGGATGAACCCTCTCC
Source organism: Pundamilia nyererei (assembly GCF_000239375.1). NCBI lineage: Eukaryota > Metazoa > Chordata > Actinopteri > Cichliformes > Cichlidae > Pundamilia > Pundamilia nyererei. The sequence goes on along the minus strand of NW_005187635.1, from coordinate 742,808 downwards.
ATTTCTGGTATATAAAGTACTTCCACTTCTAGCTGGCAAATATTTGCAGATGGACATGAAAAACTCTAGGCAACCGTGGCCATCTGTGAGCAACCAAAGTACCATCTTAGTTATGACTGATTTCACCAAGCAACAGCCCAAACATCCAGCAACCTAACAAACAGTGATTGTATCATGTCCGATATGTCTCGCACAGTGTGCGCATGACGTCACGTGAGAAACCTCAGTGCTATCCATTACACAGACTTTTCTGTTATTAAAATAGATAGGATACTAGCCTTCACTTAAGTTGCCCCTGTGCATGGAGTGGTTTTATTGTAAGTGCTTAATGGTTGATTTGTTGAAATGTAGGCAGCAAATTTCCATTAAAGGACCAAATGACTACTTCTGTTCACTGATGTCTTGAAACGATAGGCTCACTTTATTCGGTAGCACTAGTCGTTTGATTTATTTGTGAACATCATACTTAAACTATTCATTTCCTAAATCAGTTTTTCTTCTCCTCTGCAGGCTGCTGATCAGAAACCCAAAGGTGAGTGTCATGAGCAGACAAACTACACCCTCTCATATACTTCATTTTCTAACACTACATTCCAGCCGCTGATGTACATTAATCAGCTCTGATTAATACATAAAGGCACACACATTATTTATGCATTATACACACGTAGCATTTAGCATTCTTGTACACAGATGGACACACACATTTTGCACATGCATGCACAATTGTGCTGTTTGACTCGGCACACACACATGCAGACGCTCATTAGAGCAAATACAGGGGCGTTTTAATGCAGAGTGACGCTCAGTATGCCAGGAGCACCAGGCAGTGAGGCGTGAGGGGACCCAGACAGCTCACTGAGTGTGCTGTAGGTAAAGCGATGGGGGGGATGGGCTATAGAAAGAAGGGAGAGGATGAGTGGGATAAAAGAAGCAAATGGTGTTCAGCTGAAATGCAAAACTAAAGGAACAGTGTCCTCATATTCCCTCTGCAATATCTTAAGATGTTAAAATAGTTTCTCAGCGTTCTTGTTCCTGTAACAAGTTTGTAATTTGGATTGTTTGAGTAAGACATGTATAACGATCTGTACAGCCAATAGATTTGCATGCTTTTGTTTTATAAATAGATTTCTAAATAGAGTTCTACTTTAATGCAGTAGCTTACATCCACATGCATACCGGTATAAAATGAAATATGGAAGCGTTGTGTCCCAGCTGTCTGCATTAAAAGGAATGAACAATTGTTAGTTAAGAACATCTAAAATGCTCCATTGCCTCCGTAATTTGCGATCTGCTTTCAAACCTGAATTTTCATACATCATGGACGAGGATAATTATCAAGCACACCCTCCCGCTTTGTTGTCACTTAGCAACACAGTGAGGTTATTCCTGTGTTGACACTTAAAAAAATGCTGTTAATGCTAAATACCTAAACTAAAGGTTTCTGTTAATGCATGGTAGTGTTGGATTGAAGATGGCAGAAGATTTCATCCTGTCTGGGGTTTTTTTCTTAGTGTGTCTCTTAGCACCTGCACTTTGCCAGTTTGAGCAGCAGTTTGGCCATCTGGGTGAAACTGTGAGGCTTTAACAAAGGTCACCACAGCTTGCCTTGGACTCTGACCTGCCTATTTAATTACCCTCCCTGTGTTTCACTGCACTGTCTGTGAGTTTGACCTATTAACCAAGTTTCAAAGCTGCCTACAAAGCTGAATGCATCCAATTTCAATAAGCATTTAATGCCACTGTTCTTCTGCTTCAGTGAGAGATTAAAATATCTGACTCCTCTAGGGCTACAATTCAATTCAACATTTGTATGACTTCTGCTTGCATAGTACTCAGATGGGGGCTTGTCACAAATATTAACAAAGAACATCAGGAGTGAAGAGGCACATTTTATAGTGGGTTTTCTTTTTTGTCCACAGGACATATTCACTGAGATCTTTTTCAGAAACAGTTTGTACTAATATACGTTACTTTCACACATGTATGCTGGCATTTACAACAGAAAATGTATGTTTTGGTCACTGATGACGCATTAAAGGCAAGCAGGACTGCTGCACGTTTATTTGTTTTCTCAAACTTTACCAATGATCCGCATAATGCATTAGACAAGGAGCATGGAAAAGATTATGTTGTTAGGCTGTAGCCGTCCACCTAACCACAGGATGTGGCCAACAATACGTGTCACATGCTGTTTTGTGTTGTGAAAGCCTGCATTGTTTCTTTGTGCATCTTCCAATTGTCTTCAGAGATCTTGTATTTAAATATGAGGCAATACCTTTTGACCAGTAATGTGTTTTGGCCCTGCAAATCTGCAGCTGTTGCTATTTTTATTTTTATTTTTTTAAAAACCAAACCCTCCAATTTAGTGCACTGAAAGTAATTAGATGCATTATATACATGAGCAGAAATGTGCTATAGCCACCGGTGCTGCTCAGTTCAGGAGCCCTTTTTACTAACTTGCTTTAAAATGTAGGCACTATATATAAAGCACATCCTGCTACACTGATGTTTCCATTGTTAGATTTGAAAGCCAGTGTGCCAAATAAATGTCTAAATAATGAAAAGCATAGCACAGTCTTCATATTTTCTTGCTGCGCTGTATGAACTGTGTATGTTGGATGTGTGATGCAGCAATTGAAATGCCAAGAAGGGAAGGGGGGGGGAAACTCTTTTTAGGAGAGAAACCCATGGATTAGGGCACAGTTACGAAGGGAAAAAAGGGAGCGAGAGAGAAGAAATAGGAAGTGTAACGAGCTGTTTTGGTTCCACATAAAAGCAAAAATGAAGAAAGGAAAAGAGGAAGGGAAGTAATGAAGCAGCGAGCAGCAGACAAGTGCCAAAAATGACCGTCAAGAGTCAATGACGACACTAATATAGCAGAGGACTAATGACATGGAGATTTATTTTATGGTGTGTTTAATGAGAGATAGAGAGGGAAAAGGACATGGGATGAGAAACTGATTGCGTTTATGTAGTGGGTAGTCATGCAAACAGACAGATAAAGAAAGTAGGTGAAAGAAGACTAATCGAGAAATCAGGACTTCTGTGAGTTTGCTTATAACCTCCCATCTGCAATAGCTTTTAAAAGGAACGTGGCATCGACTAGAATGAGATGGGTTTTCATGCATGACACTAAATAATAGAGGTGTAAGTGTGTGTGTGTCTGCTCGCGTGTGTGCACGCAAGACCGGGGAAATCGGTATGCGGTAGTGATTTGTGTCTTTCCATCCATATCAGTGCATTCTGTCTTCCTTATACACTTTCAGAAATTCATAGTCACATACACACTACCACTCCCCACCCTCTCTGCCTTTTGCTGCTTTCCTCTCTGCAGGCCTCCCTGGTCCCAGGCATTTCAATTTGTTTGCGGTAATCGATCTCGGCCTGGCGCGTTCATATGTATGAAAATGAGATAAAGCTTCGGCGCACTGGAATTAACTTCTCTGCCCCCTATTAGGCATGGAGCTTCACAGAATGCAAGGTTCCAGGAGGCAGTGTCCCATTGCCCCAACCCACCCCCACTCCCTCCTACACACACACACACACACACGCACATACAGGCTGGACCTCTGCCTATACAGAGCCTTTCCATCCTCCCCCCTCTTGGTCCCCCAGTACCTCGGAGACGCTGATTATTCACCCCCAGCACAAACGCACCTTCATCACAATCTTTGCTCCTGCTGCAATCACAATCAGTCGATTTGATTGCTACACATATCTACTAACCTTGACAAAAGCATGTGCACATACACAGAGACACAGGGTACGTAGTGAGTTTGATACCCACAGCCATCAAAACGTGCTCATTGCAGCGACTTGGAGCCTTTCAATATGTTTTCAGTGAAGGAAGCTTACATTGTTTAACTGCAAAACTGCCAAGATAATAATGTCCTTGCCAAGATTGCTCTTAGCATGCACAAACACATGTGCGGACATACAAATATGATTGAATTTGTAAGAAAACATGGCCCAAACAGGAAGTTAGACAAACGGAACTCAAAAATACAAAACAAAAAAAAATTAGAAAACTACATTTAGAAACAAAAAGCCACAAGTAACACCACGCTGTGTCTCTTACATTCCTACTCTCCGATAATCAGAAAATCTGCAGTCTCTGTTTCTCCTGCTTGTGTGCTTTTCCCTGATGAAAGGTTGGAAATTTAATGTGCTGTCTGTCAGTACCTCGTTCCTCACTCTCCTCTTTGACCATGCTGTTACTTCCGCCTGTTTCATTACCCTCTACGTGTCCCAGCGACCGCATCCGAGGAGAAACATATTTACACGGTGTCACCATGGTGGTAACAGCATTATGTTTTCAAAGTGGCAACACACACACATAAACACAAGTGTGTCCTTTTAATACCGCATTGGATTCATTCGCAATTTCACATGCTATTAATTGCGTCAACACAGCTCAAATGGAATTTCATGAATTGCAATCTAATTAGAGGCTAATTTACTTTAACATTTGGGCTGCTTTTTTTCCGCTGTTAAACACATTTCTAAACACTGAATGAATTAATAGTGAATAGCTTGTGAATTACGTCCTGTGGATTTATGACTGCCAAGCATAATTGTTTTTCCTTTACCCCCTGTGTGCTCACCCCACATGAATGTCAAGTGTTAGGGGAAAGTGAGGGATGTAGGAATGGACCAAGGGAAGCGATAAAGGAAAACAAGGGGGACGCTCAGACTTAAACAATGCTCTCCTCCCTCCGTATTCATGTTGTATGATCACTCACAAGCTGCTGACAAGAGAGCCTCACATACCTCCCCCATCACCTTGTTCTCCCCCACCGGAGAGCTGCTTTATGTCAAATACCAGGCAGATTAATAGGATGTAGCGAGAAGGATATGAATGGCACTTAAGCCTGTTTTTGAAGCGTGAGGTCTATGCCAATTTGTTTGTTTAATGTTGTAAAACTGTCTGGTCTCCCCCTCATATGGCAGCTTGCTCCCCCAAAAAGGTGATCTTGTCCATATGGCAATTTATACTTGTAGCTGACTTACAGTTCAAGTTCAATGATGTCCATAATCACCGTGACCCAAAGGTTTGGGAAGCCCAGTTTTAAGTCGGACTTAAAACTGACCTTCAGCAGCCAATACTTCATCCAAAGACTTTATGGGTGCCTCCCATGTATGCAGAATTAATAATTAAGGGTTCTGTACTTGATTGTTTAGATAGTTGGGCATAGACGTCTATGGGGATTGACTTGTTTTTCACCCATGTAAGTGGTCTTTTGTATAAAATGTAAGGCAATAATGTCTGGGACCTGTAGTCATAAAATACCTATGTATGAAAACATTCTTTTGTAGACCCCCAATGAGTTCTGCTCAGATTGCTAAACTGATACTCAAATTGAGCTCCCTTGACTCTAATAACACTAACATTATAACTGGGGCAGACTTTGTTCCTCATTTATGTATCAGCCTTTAAAAGTTTACAAACCTTGAATCACACTATGGAGCTATCAGAGCCAGAGGGATTCACAGCCGATCGTTGCACTCAGGCACTGACCTCGGAGAGAGGTGTAGTGCGATCTCGTTAAGGCTTTTTACCTCGTTTGAAGTTGGCTGGTATTAGGGTTAAAAAGCAAAAAGGGGTTCTTGAGGCCACTCTGTCATAATACTAACAAGCAGGTGAGACACGGCTGAGATGAACCTGGCACAGCCAGAATATGGCGGCACTAATTATGGAGAGAGTGTAGAAGAGGCGTGGTGGGAGAAGGGGTCACAACAGGCACATAGAGGTGCATTAGGCAACTGTCAGTCTCTATAGTAGTGGTCCTTTTATAGGATGGGTGAGGGGTGAGAATTTTCTCTCTCTCTCTGTGGGTTTTTTTTTTTCTTTTCTTATACAGACAGATGGGGCTCTCTATAGACACACCCACTTGACCATTTGAGTGCAAAATCGGACACACGCACATGCATTTGCCTGTAAGTGAGGAGTCATCTCATCGAAACAGCCAAACCTCATTTCTTTGTAGAACCAACGTCTCTTTGCAGAACATTGCCGTCTGCTTTATACTCACAATGCTTGTTGATTATATTTAGACATTTATTACACTTGCTATAGAAAGTAACAAATTACAGCAAATGGCGTCTCCAGGTAAACAAGAATATTGTGCCAATTGTGAGAATTGTAGATGAAATGTACAGAGCAGTGTAATGAAAGGAGTCCTGATCAGATTTCTGGGGAGGGACTTGACTCTGATGTGGTGATTGTGGTGTTAGTGCCTCTGCTTACATATTGCCTGCAAATTTAGTCTGTGTTCCACTACTTTTGCTAGGGTATAGACATGCTTTCTTTCTTTGCCTTGTTTACATATGCAAAGAGGAAACACTGCAGCACACACAGTCGAACACAGTTTGTAAAAAGTTATTGTGTGTAATGCACTTTGTAACCTTCCAGGGGTTTTCTTTATCTTTTCTGCTTCATGGATGTTGTTACATTGAGAAATTTGGCACCGTGTAGGGCATAGAAGCCTGTGCGTTGCGTCTGTCCCTCCCCCCTCTATAAACATGGCTGCATAATAAAGTGGCTCAGCAGACAATAGAAGAGATGTGTGAACCTGCACTGCCTGGCACTAAGCTCAAGGAGCAAATCAGTTCTTTATAATAGCAGATACCCTCTTTTTGTGCTTCATTCGTGGATTTTCAGTTCTATATGTGATTTTTGTTATATACTTCAGTTTGCTACTGAAGTTTTTTGTTGTTTTTTTTAATGTTTTTTTTGCAGACTATTCTTAAGCCACTGATCCTTTTGATTGTGTAATTAACCATTTAGTGAAAAGAATGGCTTTAATTAAAACTTTGGTGCGAGGTTGCAGAGAGTCCTTGAGCTGGAGGGTTTAATGGAATTTGCAGGGCACTTGATACAGATGCTTACTTAATTGGCTCTCATTTTCAGGTTCAGTTAGAGGCACTAAGGGCCAGACCACCACATCATAAAAGCCTAAATTTGGTTTTCACAGCACTAGTTGAAGTTTCAGATAGTTTTGTATTTACAATTGCTAGTAAAACAGTTATTTCCAATAGTCCATTTGTCTTTCCTTGCAGTTTTAAAAATTAGTTTCTTATTGAGATATTGTCAAAAAGTTGTAGTTTGATTTTAAATGCCCAGTAAATATGTCTTCAGATTCTTTTAAATCCTGCTTGTGAGTGAATATTTATAAAATGTTTTCTTTTGCTTTTGTTTTTTTTAATCTGAGTTAGAATCTCTAAGAAAAGATACTGGACCTTTTAGAAGAGCTTAATAAACAGTGAATTCCTGTTTATGCAAAGCTGAATTAAAATGTATTATGAATTTATTCAGTAAATTTCATTGCCATTCCCAGTGAACCAGCATATGCTTCACTTTCCTCTTTTAACCTTTTATACTTATACACTTATCCAAGGGACCCCCTCCACCTTCCACACACACACACCTCTTATTTTATTTTTTTCTCCTTGGCTCTCTTTTTCTGTAAACCCCCCCCCCCACACACCTCTTCAAAAGCACTTAACCATCCATCATGGATTAGGAATCTCTCTGAGCAAAATAAAAGACGTGTCTCATTAAATGTATTTATGTTTGTGCAGGGTAGAGGGGAACAGTGTCTGTACTATTTTTCTCACCTCTTACGCACTCAGACAGCCATTTCTGCCGTCTCATTTTTGTCTGTCTACACACACACACACACACACACACACGCACATTACTTCCCTCTCAGGAGAGCATTAATTCTCATTCTCAATTCTGATGTACTTATTAAATACAGATTACACTGAGGGTGGTTACACATTATCCAGTTTGGAAGTGTTATAGAAGAGATGTTTTTTAAGCTTCCCTGCAAGGAAGTTTTGACAGCATGATTTACAAAAAAAAAAAAAAAAGTTTAATAGTTATTGTATATGTGTGAAAGACATTTATTGTCTTAAAGTACCCTTGTTACTACCACAACAAACAGATTGTGTTGTGTGTGTGTTGTGTGTGTGTGTGTGTTGCTAATCAGACAAAAAAAAAAGATTTTCCTTTTTGTAACAGAAATGTGGAGAACTGGAAGCAAAAGATGTATAGTAGAAACTTTGGGCTGGAGTTTGAAAAAGACCAAAGAGAGAAGAAAGAAGGTATAAAGGCAGGTTGAATGAAAGGTTGAGATTCGGAGTGGAAGGATAAGGAAGTGGAAACAAGAACATGGCAAGGAAAAAAGACAGAAACAAGGCATGGGTGAAAAGAGACAGAAAGGCTAGAGATGAGGGATCAAGATGGATAAAGGCCCTGAGGGAGAATAACATAGTGAGCAGTGAAAGACAAGGAGGCATGGAAAAAAGGAATGGCAAGAGAGTGAGTGAGCACTGGGGCTACGAAGTAACCTGCTGGTGGGAAGATGAGGGGAGAAACGGGTGGAAACAGTGGGTAGAACAGAAAGGGAAGGGGGCAGGGCGGCGTGTATTCACCATACCGGTGTACGATTGGCTGAGACAATGTCAGGCGGGCAGCGCTGAATTAAATCAGATGTGCGTCACCAGCTGCAGTTCCAAGCCAACAGCCAACCACATACTGCTGGAAGGGGGAAGGTTCTTCTTATCCCTGTCTCTCTCACAGGCTCCCTCTTTCTCTCTTTCTAAAAACTCAATTGAATTGGATGAAAACAACTATGAAAGTGTCTTTTTGCCTGTATGTGTCAAATACTATGCAAAATATAAAATTCTTACCTTAAATGTGCGTTTGTATGCCTGTGGAATAACACTCTTTGTGTATGGGAAGTGGATGTTTTTTTAATTTATTTTTTTAAAGATCATTATGTTTTGATTTCAAATAAAAATAATACAAATACTTAAAATACTCTCTACAGGAAAAAACATATATTAGTGAGTGGTTGTAATTTGTATTTCTTTCTGATACAGATCAATGCAAATTCCCCTGCTGTTAGTGTGTTTCAGCAGGTAGGCACCCTGAGAGGGCCTCTGTTTTCAGCTGTGCTTTTGGACAAGCTTTTGGCAGCCACAGCGAATACCTCTGCACTCTGATTTATTTTAACCTCCTATGCGGTAATGTTGGCTGGTGTGTGCATGTCACTGTGTGGTTAATTACTACCACTGCAGTATAGGCCTGCTGTAGGAGTAGTTTAGACTCTCATACCAGAGAGACTGAACCCCTAAATATAGCTGCAAGCAACTATGGTCAGAGTGCAATAACCTTCCAGTGTTTGGTGATCTCAGTGGGCAGTTTGACCCCATCTTATCTGAGTGACCTTATAGTACCATCTCACCCCACTGGAGCTCTTCCCTCTCAGACTCTCAGAGTAAAATTTGAAATTGAATCTAATTTAATTTTAAATTGAAGTTGAACATATTCAACCAATTTACACGTGTAGTATTTTGGCAAACAGGATCTTGAATCTTTTTATCACTATAGAAAATGTTTATTAATTACCAATGCAAAAACATGATTGTCAACACACCCAATAAGGTGAGCGTATTGCATTATATTTTATTATAGGTTTATTTGTGTATTTAAATTTATAATGTTTAAATATTGAAAATGTAGGTCTTAAGTGGTTCTCTGCAAATATATTATTTGCTAAGTGACATGTAACTGAGTAATAAAAGCAGTCGCCTCTGTGGATGACCTCCATTTTCACCTTGTTAGACTGCACCTGCAAACTGGTAAGCCTTATTCTGCTCTGCCACCAAAGTGAGCTTTGGTTGGAGCACTGGCCTTCTAGTTCACAGCAAATCTCAGTAGCAGAACAACTACTAGAGTCTGTCCAACCAAGGGACGAGACCCTCTTTGGGCAAAGAGCTGAGTGATATTGGGGAATTCCCCAGCAGTGCCCTGACTAGAGAGAATGCAAAGGTAGGGAAGGACACAGCACATTTTTTAGTTTTAAAGGGACATGCCAGGGTGTTGTCCGTTAGTAAATCAATCACATGGGTTTGTTCTTTGACGAATATAAAAATATAACATTAGTTGCCAAGTATAGATCTCAGATAATGAGTTGCGGCCACAGCTCTGGCCTAATGTAACTAATGAGCAATTTTCTTTTTGTTTTATTTCCTCCTGTTAAATTCTAAATTTTGGAGGTACACCGGATAGTTAAAAGAAAATGTTTGGATGCAAATATTATTGTAAAGTTTTTCTTAGCTTGGTCGCAATATAAGAAGATGAGATCACTCAATTATTTTTAAGTAGATAGGCATTTGCAGCCAGTAATGATAAGAATAAGAAATTCATAACTAATTTAATTAACTAAGTAATAAAGAAAGAGAATGTAAGTAAATACAGATAATAGGATATTTGCAGCTTGGACTAATTAATTTCTATTCCATTTATTTTTCATTCGAACAAACTGGCCATCCTACCTCTACAAATACAAGAACTGTCTTTCTGTCCCTCTCCCACTCCCTTGAGTCAAGGCAGTCTCAGCTGTTGTGTAGAATGGTTGTGTCTATCCAGGGACTATAGAAAATAACATCATCAACTATTCATCATGTATTTTCCCTTGGACCAAAAAACTGTAATTCACAGCAGCTATTGAGTTACAAGCTATTGATGTCAGTATGAAAGCAAATATTTCTGTGCAGCAGGAAATTGTGAGGTAGAGTACTTATACATGCTACAGCCACAGACTCACACCCACAAGCTGCTCAGTTCCCATGACGATAAAGAAGTGTGTAATCTTACAGCACCCTGTAGAGAAAACTTTAGCAAAGCCAATCTGTTTGGTTGCTGACTATCCAAGTCCTACTAATAATAACACCTTTCAGGCTAACACTCGATTAGATGGCTGGCTGGTCAGTGTAACCACAGGGAAAGGTTCAGACTGAGGCCAAACCAGCAGGGAAGGGAAACGTGTGTAAGTGTGCGTGTCTGTGCTGGGAAAGGAAGAGCTAGAGAGGCGAGTTTAATTAGGAGAAAAGGAGGTATCTCGTCGTGTTTGTGTGTTGGTGTTCTTTCAGCAGAAAAAAATCTGACCTTTTCATAGATTGCATCTGGGTCAGTAACATATGCTCAACAACAGGCTACATGAGGCAGTTAACTTCAGGTGATAGTTCACAGGAGAAGTGCAGAGAAAAGGTTAGATTGCTCACTACCTGGATAGTACCATAAATAAAATGAAATACACTGAATTTACAGAAACTGCATGAACATCTATTTTTAGTAAACTGTCTTTAAAGCTTTTTTCATCAGACTTCAAGTGTCATTAATTGTAGTTAAGACCATTAAATATGCTAAGATATAATTTGATAAGATGACAAGTTTAATGTGCTGGCATGCTGTGGGCTATACATATGGCTCTGTTAAAAAGGTTGACAGCTCTCTTATAAAAAAAGAATAGCTCTATATTTTCAGCCTTTTTCAGTGTTGGTGCTGCCCAGACAAATAAATATCTTCTGCTCTGTGTAGTATTAATAGTGACTTAACCCCGACATTAATACCTTGCTACCTGCATCTGTCTTTCTGTGTGTGAATGCTTGTGTGCCCATGTATTGTATCTGTCCAGTGCCAGAGCCTGCTCCCACTAAGCCCAGTCCCGGCCCATCCCACCACCCCGCCAGCCCCACGCTGCCCCTCTCCTCCTCCTCCTCTTCTTCTGGCAATGGCAAGCGCGCCTCCTGCAGTAGCCAGCTCCTGACTCAGACTCCCCCTCAGCAACAGTGCCAGTTGTCCTCTGCCAGTGCTCGCTACCCACCCAGAGAGGTGCCCCCGCGCTTCCGTCAGCAGGAGCACAAGCAGCTACTGAAGAGAGGCCAGCCACTGCCAGCAGGAGCCCTCAGCACTCTCACTCTCTCCTCCTCTTGCTCCTCTTCCTCCTCTTCACCCTCAGCATCTTACTCTTCTTCTACGAGTACCAGCAGCACTACCACAAACTCTACCACGTCCACTGCGAGCAAACACCACCAAGGTTTGTGTCAGTCCAGTAAAAAACATTGCGGCCAAATGGCTTTCTCATATAAATATATATATATTTTTTAGTGGTTGCTTTAGGGTGATGTTGTGACTTTTGTCCTTGTTAGATGTGCATTTTAGTGAGTTTAAATAATACAATACATATAAATGATATACAAAAACCCTCCTAAAGCATTCAGGAACCATTATCCATCTTGGGATGGATTATGAGAGAGAGATGTTTGCATTTGTAGATGTAACTTCATTTCAAACTTTGCATCCTTTTTTCTTCTTAGAGATGCATAAGAAAAGCAGTACTGGCAATACAGTAAAAACAGTGATTATAATTGCACTTTCTCTGTCAGCAAATGTAATGACAAGACTCGCCACCTGAAATTTTGTGGGTAGACTGACCATATTAAAACGGGCCTCGGACTTTTTTAGTTGATTGCTGCTTTTTTCCCCATTTCCCTTTGTGGCTATTCTGAAGTAATGAGGTTCTGGTACTTGGATGCATGTTTTCAAAGCATGTCTGTGTTTTCTACGTGTATTAGTGTGAATAATGATACTTATAACAGTGACAATTATGTCTTTTTTTTTTTTTTTTTTGTAATCAAAGGCCATCTCGGATATTTTAGTGTTTGAAGAACTTGGTTAAGTGGTTTTAGCCTTGTGCACTGTTTTTAAAATCACCAGCGGTAGGCTTTTAACGAACTCTTTGTTGGCCCTGAAGTTCACTAATGTTGAACCTGCCTTGAGGGGCTCATTATACAGTGTTTTGTGTGTATTTGTAAGCAAGTCATGTGTTCTTAAATCATGGCCATTTATATCAATATTACAACTATATTTCTCTGGTTTTGGACATGAGCATTTTTCATACAGTCACTTTTTATTTTTCTTCTATTTATTAAAGGAATCTTAACCATCTGTTTAATGTACACAGATGCAAAAGTGAGGGTACTTCTCATCCTCCAACGTAACAAGCCGTAGCTTTGAAGACACAGATGTGAGGCTACCTCTGTAGAACACCACACATTGTTTGAGCAGGATCTAGCACGAGCATCTGCTTGCATCTTTGTTGAGCTTCTTCTCCTGTCTCTTTTTTTTCCACTCTAGCTTTTGATCATGCTGCTCTGTGCTGCTTTTCATTATTGTCTCTAAATTTGCTGTGCGAACACGGATTACTCAGTAAACAAATCTGCAGCTGCTGCGGTGTATGGTTAGCTAGCCAGGAGGCTACAGTCCTCAGCATTACAGTCAGCTGGTCTTTCTATGCTCTGCTGCTGCTGCTGCTGTTGTTGTTGTAGTCAAGTCTGTGCCACCAGTCACAGCATCAAACAAAGGCTTTAAGCCTATGCAGCCACCCAGTGCCAGAAATTGTGCTTTTCAGTCTATTTAGTCAATTTACTATGTTTGGATGTTATTTTTCACTATGTAGCCATTTGATGTTGTTTCACAAATAGTGTTATTCGTTTTTTTTAACTTATTTTTTAATGTATTGTTTTTAAAAATATAATAATAGAGCTAATTAATTAAAAAAAAAAAAGAAAATAAGAAGATCAAAAAATAATTCTAATATTATGACATCATATAAAAACACAGAGTCTATATAAAATGGATTCATTTTAATATTGTCTAAAGAATTTTCAGAAAATTCACAGGAAGTAAATTCAAGGCAACTGCATCACTGTATTTTTTTAAATTCAGTAAATATATTAAATTGGTGGCAAAAATTCAACAGATTCAATCTGTTGGCACAAATTTCTTTTTTATTACATTGGTAATAATGTTTTTTTCTCTATGCACAGCTATTTACTGCAGTGTTTCTTTGGCTGTGGGCCAAGAAAAAATTTAGCTGCAGGCGTAACTCTCTTAAGAGAAACATTAAGTCAGAACCTTCAGATTTGAAAGCATATGTTTCTTCTTTGAGCTCTGGACACGTTAGGATGCCCTGGCTGAGTGTGTTACGTTGTAATGCTGTATTATTGTCCTAGTCCAGCACTTGTTGTCCTAATTGGCCTTTACCTACCTCTGGTTTCCCTTGGAGTCTCTCTGTACAACAGCCTGTGACAGAAGTAGCCATTGGCTGGGTTTTCACCTCCTTTTCCACTCATGTCCTTGTCCTGAGGGCATCCAGTCCACAACATGTTCTTTCCTGTCTGCACAGCCAATAGCCTGAAGCCAGTAACCAGTTGTTGCAGTGCGTCTGCGATACATAACTTAGGGATTGGACACTGAAGTTAAGTCTACAATGCAGAGCAATTATTTAAGTCTGTGGCTTCTTTCATTTCAAACATGACTTTTGCTGCAGAAAATCTGAAAAACTTCTCACCTAAAAATGTAAACCCAGCAAATGTATGTTTGCTGGATTTACAAGTTAATACTGGACTGTGATAGATTTAATGAAGTTTTTCCTGATCATAAATACATCTTCTTTTTTTTTTTTTAAGTCAAAATGCTTATATCTCAAAGACAATGTCTGCAAATATAGAGGTAAAGTTTCATTTCATTTTGCAAGTTACAGATGAACTTTGTTCTGAGGACAGTGTTTCTATTTTGTTTTCGAGGACAGTGTTTCTGACCTCTGGTGAGGTTACTGAGGCCCTAAGGGTGGCAGTGATGTGATGGTTCACTTTTGTAGTTGCACACATGCAAACACTAACACATGTATATAGATATAATGAATGTGCAGCAGAGAGAGTACTCTAGTCTGACCTAGTTGTGTCCCCTCAGATATGCGTCTCCCTTGCAATCTGCCTCACACTTTAAAGAGGAGTGTACTCACACTGTAGTTTTAGTTAGTAGAAGTACACTGTAAAGATGTTAAATTTATTTCTTTGACACATTTTTGATCACTCCACATTTGGCTTGGAAAGTCAAATTTAATTATTGTAGAATCTATATGAATTCTGTGTAAATCTGTAACGCTTGAGATTCCAACAGGCTATCCAAGCACCCCATCCCCAGTGTCTAAAATGCAGTCTGCTCTTGACACACCACCCTCCCACACAACGTCTTTTCTCAACCCATTCAATTGTCCCACCAGACAGAGACCCCCTGTCCCATTTCCATCCCCCTGTCACACCCACCATTCCCATCTCTCCAGCTGACTGGGGACCATTTAAGTAGTCCGGAGCATCCAGCAGCCAGACAGACTCCCCAGTAGCAGGTGCTGGAATGGGGTCTCTTAAGACTGTGGGAACTGTAGCCCAACAGCTGTTTGCCGGTCACCCAGACAGCACGCGTAGCCAGAAGGCACTCTGCTGGGTGCGGTTTAAAACACTTGGCCCTTTCATAATGCTTCCTTTGATTTTTAGGTAAATTAGCTTAGATTTTGAATACATCTTAAGTAAACTGTTTGGTGTTGCTTTATTTAAAAAACAAAACACGTTTAGAACACTTGCGCATTTTTACATTCTTTAGATATAATCTTATAAAAATGTTGTTTACCTCTTCTGACATCATCAAAAAAATAAATCTCAGTTATTTCTACGTTTTTTTTTTTAAATCAAATGAAAAGATCACTTGGCCCCAAAGAAGCCACGGAGGTATAGATTGGTCCATATGCTCAAGCTGTGACACACACATAGGCACACACAAGTGAGAGAACCCCCTAGTGGCTTCATTAATGCAGCCTCTCTCAGGGAAACCAGAGAAGTCACTATGGTCTCGCTCTTCTATTTTCTCTCTTCTCTCAGCAGAGGTAAACAGACATGAATGATGAGCTTTTTAAACCCCACGGAGACCGTCCCCTCTGTTTTTCTTTTTCTCTATGCTTCCGGAAAAACATGTGCATGCCGTCCTCTATGTGAGTGGGCGTAAAGTTCTCCTCAAAGAGAGATGGAGAGGGTCAGTATGGTGACAAAAGACTAGTAAAGGTTCCCTCCTCCTTTGATTCTGGGTTTATGTCATCCCATAATTTTAACCGAGAAGCCGAGCTGCCTCTGTTGCTCACACTCAAGCTAAAAGAATCACTTTGTCGCTACAGTTATTCTCATTCTGTTCATGCTTTCTCTTTCGCTGTCTCCCTTTCTTTTCCCTCACCACTGTATGTGCCGACCTCTCCCCACCCCCACAGACTGTCTTCCATCTCTCTCTACCGCACTCTTCTTCTT
This sequence comes from Pundamilia nyererei, assembly GCF_000239375.1. Lineage (NCBI taxonomy): Eukaryota > Metazoa > Chordata > Actinopteri > Cichliformes > Cichlidae > Pundamilia > Pundamilia nyererei. The sequence goes on along the minus strand of NW_005187635.1, from coordinate 726,815 downwards.
TCTTTCTGTCACCCAGCCCTTTATTTCATTCAAATGGGGAAGAAAGGCATTTAATTCTTGGCTTATTGCCCATTTCCATGATGGCAGCTAGTGTCATTAGCAGGAATTCACCTCTTGCTTATTTGTGCTTCAACTCCGGCTGGTATCACACAGCTCCACTGCAGTGTTGATGCTGCTTGTCCGTGTTTTGTAGTAAGCACTGTCGGTGTACCTACATTAGGATGTTTTTATTATTAAACTGATGTCCACCATTTCTGTAGTTCAGTGCAGGTGAGAATAAGCTAGACTCCACATACACGCATACAAAAAGGCTGTCTTTCTGTCCGTTTGAAACGTGAAGAGCTACAGAGATGCTACTTTTTTTTCCTTTCCGTTTTTGACCCTTTTCATTCACAAGGCATAATCATAGGCTGCCCTCCTAATTGCAACCAGAATGAAAGCAACACATTACTGACATATGATTGCAAATGGTAGATGGAAATAATTCTCCCCTTGCCTTTGTTTTTCATATTCAGCTTGCTTTCATGCCCTTCCCGCAAATCAATGATTTGCCAAGAATCAGCAGTACCTTTTTCTGGAATGCTTGGAAAGGGAGTTGAAAGGGGAACAATGGAGGCACATTAAGGTGAAAAGAAAGGAAGGCTGTTTTGCATTAGTCCACTCGTACATGTTGGCAAAGATGCACCAACATTAAAACCTTTACAGTGTAATGCAACCCTGTAATCCTGTTGTAAACACTCCTTTTGTGGAGCTAATAATGGTCCGGTTTTGTTGAGGTAGATGTCCACATGTGCTGCCTCTGCAAAAGGATTTTTTTTTTTTTTTTTTTGCTTCACCGACTAACCTGTTGCAGATGTACTAAGATGATGTCTGCTGTTTCTTATTCTTGCGTGGATCTGTGTAAGCACTCTTAAGACTAAGGCTGCTATACTTCTCCTCAGGTATTTTTCCATTCTCTCACTCTCTGACCTCCTTTCTTTTATCATGTGCATGAGAGTCACCTTTTCTTTCATATTTTTTTATGTGTGTGGTTTGGGGGGGCTTGTTCAAAATTAGCTTTGTACATTTCCTCTGTGACAAAGGTGTTGAGTGTGATAAAGGAGGACTGCTTTGCAGAGTTTACATTAGTCAAGTAATCTTTTATTTTCAAATTGTGCGAATGAAGGAGGAAGATATGCTGGGTGGTAAGGAACTGACTGAACAAAATAGTTTTACTTTGACTGCCCTCCCCTGAGCTTCTCTGATAGGGTCCACAGAGTGATAAAGTAGTGCTCCTATTTGCTTGGAAATCAACCACGTACAGTTGGACAAAGAGAAAACAGTAAATCAGTGGGCTTTTCTGATCAGGATTTGTTTTCCTACTGACTAGTAGTAAAAAGTTGTTTTGAACAATTTAATATAAGGCCAATTACTTTTGCAGTCTAGATCAGTTTAAACTAGGAGTGCACAATAAACTTTCCTAAGGGGCCAGAAGAGAAACTGAGTATGTTGTGGAGGGCTGCATCAGTAAGCTAAACTCAGTTCTGCTCAGTAGCTCTGGGTTTTGAAAAGTCCTATACAAATAAAGTTGTTATTATTATTAATGTTATGTTTTTATAAGCTGGTGTAGCTCTCACTACCAGTTTCTGAGTTTTGACCCCAAACTTTTTTCTTATATCAAGTAGGGCTGGGCGATATGGCCTAAAATCCATATCACTGTATAATTTGAAGCATGTGCGGTAATATGATATATATCGCGATATATTCCTTTCTTCTGTATTAAGTATTTTACACACTATAGGGACATTTAAAATCCTTTAATTTTCTCAAAAATCGACAGTGTGCCTTATGTACGAATTCTGGTTGTGCTTACTGACCTCAAACTGATTTTATGTGGTTCACGCCACTCAAAAATCTGTCAAAAATGTTTTAGTACGACTTTGGTAAGCTATGAAAGCGCACAGCTTGATGGATTGTCGGAGCATTATGGCTGCCGTAGTCAGGAGCCTTGCGGAGTAATCTGGTTCCTAAACTCCGTCTGGTTCAGGTCCCAAAGTCACACGATCACTACGGCATCACTGAGAGTTAAAACTGTCTAAATTATTTCATCTTTAATAAAATGATCAGCGTTTCTGCTTTACCAAGTGTAACAATTAAGTTTAACATCTCGGCATCCATGAAAATCGAATTTATTACATTTAACGGAGTTAGAAGTTAGCAGGAAGTTAGCGGCAGTTAGCTCGCTAGTTTCGCTAGTTACCTAAATATGATATAGCATGTTCTGACTGAGAGATTTCTGAAAAAAATTAAAACGTACTGCTCTGCTACTAATTCCAACATTAATGAAGACAGAAAACTAAACAGCAGTGATGTTTGTAGGGTTACTGGAGTTGGGCTAGCTGGTATATAATGATGTGCTACGTGATCGCTAGCAAAACAGCTATGTTAGCATAACAGCTACATTAGCATAACATTAGCACAGTGAAGTTGAAGGATGGCCGCTAACTTTTTTTTCACTCAATAAAAGTTAACGTGAGGGTTTCTGGTGGTTAGGGACCAATGCAATTGCATGGCAGGATGCTGTAAACGGACCAAACTTCAGTCAGGAGAACAACTGAGATAATCCATCCACAATACGAGGTTAGTCATTAATATACTGCAACAACATGGGAATAGAGCAGTTGTTAGGGAATTCAGCATGAATTGATTGATAACATTGATTCATTCAGCAATGAATCAATGTTACGGAAGCGCAGTTTTTGGCTTTCCCCTATATTCCAAAAGTGCTTTGTCTCTGCTATTACTGTCGCCCAGCATAATTTGCAGATGATGTTGTTTGCAGCCACTGCAATGCTGTCGACCAAAATAGGTGCAGCTTGATGACACCATCAACATGCGCTACCGTTGGCCAAATTTCTATCATTTCTACCGTATACCGTTCACACCGCCCACCCCTAATACCAAGCTGTTGTCAGAAGTCAGAAAATCCATGGCAAGTGTAATTTAAAAACTTTCTGATGATAGGCACACATGGCTTTTTTTCCAGCATCTTTTAAATGAACGTAAAAAGAAAAGTACACTTACAGCAAATATGGGGATTACTTTTGTTGTGATGTTTCATTAGTTATTTCTGTTTTCAGCTGATTGCAAACTGACTGTAGATTAATGTTGGTGTGCATGTGTGTGTCATCAGTCTGATGACCCTGAACGATAAGGCTGCCTGGGAAGTGGAGATAAGTGAAAATGTAATTCACAGCCTCTGTGGCACGTTCAAAGTATCTAAAAGTCATACATCTGCCAGAATATGTGTCTTTGTCTTCACACCTCAAATAAATGGACTTTTCCTTCTATATCTTGTGCTGTGTAACGTCTTGTTAGGATGGCAACAATTTGATAGGATCTTCTTTCCTGTCTTAAGGTTCTATCTTAAGCTATACAGTTTTACTTTAGAAACACATTACATTTAGTGTGGACTTTAGAAAAAACAAACTCCGATGTCTAGTTTTCATGTACAAATGTTTATTATTATCAATTATTAATAAGGTTAGTTGGTCTGCGCAATGGTGATATTCGTAGCTCCTACTTCTCATTAGCTTTTCTGCCATTTGCCTGAAGCTACCCTATTGGTTAGAGTGTTTGGATGCTGGATCAATAGCCTCTCTGCTCTCACCCACTAACATTAATAAGATTATTGATTAGCTGCCTCCCACAGATTGATTACCCCTTTGCAGCATCAACCCAGTCTATTATTAGTTCACCATTTGATGGTGGCTGCTTTTGTGCCTAACGAATCTGCTTGTGCGTGATTCCATCTTGATCAGAGTTGTAAAAAGCTGCGATTTGGTAGCTTGGTGAGGGATTTGTAGATCATAGATCATAAGTAGAAGGACAAAATCTATGGACAATCCCTCATTTTCAGTTTTGTCATACAGATAATTCCTAGATATACAGAATCGCATGTGCAGTATTATGTATATGCAGGTAGTGAGAAGCAAATAGACACACACTTATTCACACAAGCTTGGAGGAACTGTTATGTGGTTTCTTATTGCAGTGCAGTTGAAGGAGGAGTAGGCCCAGTAAAGCGTAAGGAGTGATGGATGAGACTCTGTCCTGGTTTCATTCCAATAAATGAACGGCGTTCCACTTGGGCTTCCCTTCACAGTCCCAGCCAGTGAAGCCACGATGGAGACGGATGGGTCTCTCGCTGCCGGGTGTTGGAGGAGTGCAGAAGGGAGAGAGGGACAGGGTGAAGAAAGTGGTGGGGGGAAAAATGGAGGAGGGAGACATGAGTATAATAGGACATAGGTGAGAGATGGGATAATAATAAATAAATGACTTTAGAGAGTGAAAAGGGAGTAAATCAGTAACCTCTGTTTAAGAAATGGAAGTTAAGTAAAAACTGGGGAGAAAAAGAGAAGGAAAGAACGATGTAAAAAGAAAGCAAAGGCTCCATCTCAGTGTTTCTGTTTGGCTGACTGCACCAGAGCAAGGATATATGGATATCCTGAAGCTGATATGACAAGAAGCACGCTTGGCTGTGCATTCTGATTATGTTTTAAATCCTGAAACATGCAAGCCTGACCATCTCATCCTGCCAAGTCTGATAGCTAGCGTTAACTAACCAAGAAGATAAAATTGGTTCAGGAAGCTAACTGTAGCCTGGTTGTGAACTTGCATTACATGATTCTCCTTACTCTAAACTTATGAATTTCTTTTCTTTCTCCCCTCCTCC
>NW_005187635.1:698911-722004 GCF_000239375.1 Pundamilia nyererei | reverse complement strand
CCCTGGTGCCCAGTATGAGATCTCTTATTGGGGAGCCTCTGTACCAGTTGACAGCCCATCAAGTGCCAACAGCTGGGACAAAGTGATTATTGACAAGAGTGATACAGAAGCTTGGCCCTCCATCAGCCGCAGTAGTGACCCCTGCAACCCTGTAACACCAGAATGCCCCTCGGGCTCCACCAGCTCTAACCTAGACACCAGTGCTGTCACTACTACCAGTAGGAGTAGTTTTGTGAGTATGGCCACAGGCGCAGCAGGCCAGCAGGCCCACTACCCCTCTCTCAAAGCTAACAATAACATGATGACAGGACCTGGATCAACCAACGCATTAGTAGGTAATAGAGGCTGGGTTTCAGATGGTAAACAAGATGGTATGAATAGTGGCAGAGTTGGAGCACCCAATAACTGGGGCTCTTCCAATTTTAACTTGAATCTCAACCCAAATGCCAATCCTTCAGCCTGGCCTGTTCTGGGCCATGAGAGTGTTGGAGGTGGTACCAGTGGGGTGTCCAGCTCTTCATCCCTTCCACCAGGCATAAATGGCAATGGAAATTTAGGAAATGGGAACATGGGAGGTGCTGATAACAGTGGGGGAAGTTGGGTTGGCATGATGAGTGCTACAGAAAATGAGCAACAGCACCCTTCAACCAACACAAACTTGTCCTTCAATTTAGAGCCTGTTAACCTTAACACTGATGGACCAAACCACACTAAACAACAACAACAAGCTCAGGAGCCTATGAGCCCTATCCATGGTTTAACTGGTTGGGGAGGCCAGTCACCCACTGAGTCATCCCAGCTCAATGGGGATACAACCGGCAGCTCTGTATGGGGTAGTGGAGAAACCAAGGCAGCTGACTCCCCCAAGGACTCCAGCTGGGACTCAACAACATCTGGAGGCCTCTCTGCTTGGGGTCGCCAAGGCAGTGGTGGTGGGAGTAGTGGAAGTGGTGGCTGGGGTGATTGGGGAAAATCCTCTGGCGGTGGAGAAGCAACTAAAGGTTGGGACAACATAGATGCTGGTAGTTCTGGCTCAGGCCAAGACCAACAACTGAGCTCTTGGGGCCAGCAGCTTGGAACAGCCCCAGCAAGTGAGGACAGCGGAGACAGCAGTGAAGGTCGATCCCAGCCTAGAGACAGATCCTCCAGCATGGAATTTGCCCCTTTGCTACCACGGCAAGACCTTGACCCTAGAGTCCTGAGTAACACAGGTTGGGGACAGACCCCCGTCCGACAGAACACTGTATGGGAGATGGAAGAAGCAAACTCTGATGATGGAAAGAGCAGTAGCAGCTCAGACACCATAGGAGCCTCCAGCTCCAATGGCGGACCCTCATCTACCAATGGCACCATAACTCCTACCATTGCTCAGAGGCCTGGATCTGGAGGGAAAAGTGACAGTGAAGGATCTTCATCTTCTGGGTGGGGAGCTCCAGCATCTCAGCCAGTCCAGACAGGATCAGGATGGGGTGACCCCCCACAGTCAGTCAGTAAAGCTCCGAATGGCACTACTAGTGGCTGGGGAGATCCTTTGCCTTCCAGTGGTCCCAAGAATGGGGGTACCTCATCCTGGGGATCAGAGGACAAGTCATCCAGCTGGGACAATGGCCTAGTGAAAAACCAGCCTACTAGCTGGGGAGAAGGCCCCAAAAATGCCCATAAGTGGGGCAACAACAATAATGGTGGTTCTAATGGCTCCACCACAGGGGAATGGGGAGAGCCAGACATCAAGAATAATGGTTCCTCTAGCAGCATGTGGGAAGGAGAAGGAAGTAACGGAGGAAATGGTGGATGGAAGGAAAGTCCTCGAGGAGCAAATGGAGGAGGCTGGGGCAAAACTCCTGCTGTGAGTAATAGCAGCTGGGGGGAGACCTCACGTGCCAATGGACCAGTGCAGGGTGGCTGGGGCTCCTCCAAGCCACAAGAAAGCAGCAGCAGCAGCAGCACTGGTAGTGGAGGAGGTGGAAGTATTGGTTCTTGGGGAGGTCCCAGTTCTGTGAAGCAGAACAACTCTAGCTGGGGTAATGTCAGCAAACAGGACCAAGGTATGGAGCCTACTGGCTGGGAAGAGCCCTCTCCTCCCTCCATTCGTAGGAAGATGGAGATTGACGATGGAACATCTACCTGGGGGGATCCCAGTGCCTACAACAAGACAGTCAACATGTGGGATCGTAACAATCCCACTAGTAACCCAGGCAACAGCGGCCCCCCTCCAAGTAAGAATGGTGGAATGATTATTCCCAACAATAACAACAACAATCACTCCGTTGGACCTGGCAACAACAATCACCATCACTCTCACCCTCACCATATGCACCACCATACTCATCATGGCCAGCCCCCAACTCACCTGCAACACCATGGAAACAACAATGGGTCGCCCAACAATGCAGCATCACATCCAAGTGTGGGGCCCCAAGGCAGACCCACCCACTCCAACCCAGGTATTTAAAAGACTTAGACATTAATGACCTAAAATCTTATTTTGCTTGACATTCAAGTAGTATTTGAAATTCAAAAATGAATTAAAATTTGATTTCTGATCTTGTAGTCTCCCACCATACTATATTCAATGAAATGTTTAAAATTTTCAAACTGACTTTTACAAAAGTGGGTATTTCTTTCTAACAGCATATGTGTGTTTTATTCAAGGCATACTGATTTTCTTGTCTGTTAACAAGCCAGGGAGACAGACAAAGACAAAGAGATTTTGTTTTCACCTGTTCCCATAAAATGAGAAAATTATAACAAGCTTGGGAACTATGGTCCTTCCTTTCAAAAATAATTTCTTTGAAGAATTTACAAAGTGACTGTTTTTGCTCTCAGAGAAGTTAAAATCTTCACAGTTGTCATCAGCATTTAATAGTAGGTTTAAGTTTGCACTTTCACAAGATCTAGTAAGTCTTTGAAAAACAAAAGCCCTGTGAAGCATAGATATTTGCCAAAGCTTTATTGGCAAACAGTTTTAATTGTGAATGAGACCACTGCCATCTGCTGTCTGCAATTTGTGCTGCAGTGACTAAGGAGCATCATGAACACTTCCAAAACACATTTAAGCCAAATAGCTGCCCATTTCTGCTGATGTCATTAATTTAGGCTTTTCCTAATCTGCTGCTTTGCTTTGTCTTGTCTCATTCACCTACACATTCATAGACACAGCTTGGCAGGCTGGGGTGGTGAAAGGCATATAATTATAAAAAACCACAGCATACAATAGAAAAGGTTACTATCACTTATTGATATGTCACTAAAGCTTAGTCTCTTTAGACCTTCATGCTATGTGATGCTGGCCTTGATGGGAACAGTGGTATTATTCCATTTGTTTTCAGGGAAGCACATAAGAGGATTAACTAATGATGTTTTAAAATTGATGAAAATTTCTGCTGTAAAGAAGCTGATTTCATTCTTTTAACTAATTAATTGCCCTTTCTTCCAGGCTGGGGGGAGATTCCAAGTGTTCAGCCCAAGTCAGAACCTGCTTGGGGAGAGCCAGCAGCTCCAACATCAGCTGTGGACAATGGTACCTCAGCCTGGGGCAAGCCCCCAGGTGGGGTAGGAGGATGGGGAGACGGTGGCCATGAGTCCTCTGGCCCCTATGGCAGGGGAAGTGGACCCCCAGGTTCTGCACCTTGCAAGCCAGGTAACACTCAGAATTTATTGTTAATGCTGGATGTTAATAATAGGAGTTGATTAGCTGATACCACCAGTGCTATATTCAGTGCCATCAATTAGTTCAGACTTACAAAATTACTGTTTTTCTGCTTTAACCTGTGAACACAATTGTCAACTTAGGCACTGGTTTGCTTTGGGTTCACTATTTTGTTTATGTCAGTAGCTCCATAATATGTTTGCACAGCACACTTCAGTTAGGGAACACAAACGGGAAGTTTCTACAGAACTGTACCGTTTGTGCCAGTTTTGAAAGTTTTTGTTAGTGCTGCTGGAGTGTTGCTTGGATTAAAGCAATTCCACGCCTCAGTGGAGCTTGGTTATTTGTGCTGTTGGTTTTAAATGTTGGAAACGATAGAGGGGAGGTGTAGGGAGAAAGTGCAGACTGGCATGTAGCAACAGTGGCACCAAGTGGCTGTGTTTAAAGTTACGTGCTGCTCAGCTTCTGAAATGGTATTGTGAATATAGAGGACACATAGTATCGAGTAATGCACTGAAGATTTTTTTTCTTTTATTCCTCACAACTTAATCCTATATTTCCCATCCCTTTCTTTCAGGCCCCAAACCTATGCAAGATGGCTGGGGAAATGGAGGGGAAGAGATGGGCATGTCTACCAGCCAATGGGACACTGAGGATGGGGATGTATGGAACAGCCCAACCCCCCAGGAGAGCAGCTCTTCTTGTAACTCCTGGAGCAATGGACCCAAGAAGTGCCCAAACAAGGTCAGTGAACTCACCTGTCACAGTGGCATTTATGACCTTGGAAACATCATGTAATGTTGAATTCATAATATTTTTGCTTCTTTGTTTTCAGGGCAAGATGGGCAACAAGCCAGATGAGGCCTGGATTATGAACCGTCTCATCAAGCAACTCACTGACATGGGCTTTCCGGTATGAACCCTGCATATTTAGAATTAAGTGTCAATGCAGACTCAAAGCACTCGCAAGCTTTCTTCTGGAATTTTTGCTTTAATGCCTCTGCGCTGGTGGCAGATTTAGCTGCGAGGTATCATTTATTTAGGTTATCAGTTCTGAAAGTGATACTCAGAGATGAAGGTCACTATGACCTCTAACCAGGAATTTGATATTTATTCAACACAGGAAGAAATTTCTTACGATTTAGCATAAGCATGCACTAGCGCTGTGGAATGAACAAATTGGATTTCAATGGTCAAAGGTTATTGTGACCTTAAACAAAAATTTGGGGGCATTATAAATGAAACCTTTTCAGGCTGGAAAAACTATCAAGTGATGAAATATCAGCTCTTCTGGCAAATTAATCCCAGTCTGGTTATGCTAATTACAAGGTTTTTGTACTTCACAGAGAGACCCTGCTGAGGAGGCATTGAAGAGCAACAATATGAACCTTGACCAGGCTATGAGTAAGTACACCAGCATTTACGTGTGTCAACCTTGTCTTTACGCTTGCTGTTCTGAGATGTTTGTTTTTATTTGAATAAATCAGTTCATTCTCTTCAGTTCCGCTTGGTTGAATACTGAGGGACCTTTTTCTTTAAAATATATATTTTTACCACTAATGAGATTAAATAAAACTCTCTTTTATAGTGACACAATATATTTATTTGGCTAGATTTCACAACCTCTGCAATCACCTCTTCTCCTTCTAGCTGCTCTTTTAGAGAAGAAAACAGACCTGGACAAGCGAGGCATGGGCATGTCTGATTACAGCAATGGCATGAACAAGCCTTTGGTGTGTCGGCCTTCCGCACTCTCCAAAGACCCCTCCGAACGCAACGCCTTCCTCGACAAGGTACGTCGGGTATAAATGCATGGTGGTATTCAATTCAATTTAGTTTTATTTATACAGCACCAAATCATAACAACAGTCGCCTAAAGGCGCTTTATATTGTAAGGTAGCCCCTACAATAATATGTACAGTGAAAACCATATGACTCCCTATGAGCAAGCACTTTGGTGACAGTGGGAAGGAAAGACTCCCTTTGAACAGGTAGAAACCTCCAGCACAACCAGGCTCAGGGAAGGGCGGCCATCTGCTGCGACCGATTGGGGTGAGAGAAGGAAGACAGGATAAAGACATGCTGTGGAAGAGAGCCAGAGATGAATAACAAGTATGATTCAGTGCAGAGAGGTCTATTAACACATAGTGAGTGAGAAAGGTGACTGAAGAAAAAACACTCAATGCATCATGGGACTCTCCAAGCAGCCTACACCTATTGCAGCATAACTAAGGGAGGATTCAGGGTCACATGATCCAGCCCTAACTATATGCTTTAGCAAAAGGAAAGGTTTGAGCCCTTACTGTAACTTTAGGCTTTTCTCTAATTATATGCTTAGATTGTAGCTTTTATGATATGTTAACACATCACATTGGAAGGTTTTTAGATTGTAACGTCTTGGTTAGTACAAGAAATGTTTTTACAAACATATAATTAACATTGTCAACGTGTAATGTTTGATGTTGCGCTCATCTGCCTTTATTCCCCTCATTAACTCTTTATTTTCCTCTGGTCTAGGATGGCGTCCTGTCAGACGACACCCCCCCATCACCGTTTTTGCCTTCCCCCAGCCTGAAGCTCCCCCTGGCCAATAGTAGCCTTCCTGGGCAGGGTCTGGGACAGGGCAACCCGGGGCTGGCCATGCAAAACTTGAACAGACAGGTAAAGCAGGTTTTCTTTTCTTTTTCTTTTTCTTTTTCTTTTTTAAATATATGTAGTATAAAATACTACATATGTAGTATGGGGGGGGGGCTTTGCACCCTTGGACAGCTGATACAGACAGTATCACTGTGCACAACCACTAATTTGCAGTGCTCTCTGTGGGATTTCCATATACAGATTGCAGTAGCAGCAACAAAAGATGTGTTAAATTGTTTTATACACATCTCTCTATTCACATGCTTTCCCACATCTCCCTTTTTCTGTTGCTCACTTTTGTGTATAACCTTGCCTGAAGAGCCCATTGAAACCAGATAGTTATGCTCTATCAAATATCACCCCTAGAGGCAGGCATGGCCCAGAAAAACTACAGGATGTCCTTGAAGTCCAAACAAAGGCACTGCAAGCAGCCTTTTTTCAAACTGAAAGGAAAGCCCTCTTCAGCAGTATGGGGTTAGAAATTTGAACAAGTGGCTTTTACAGGCTGATTGTTTTTCGTCAATTTAAAAAATGCAATTTCTGACATTTTTATGATCAAACAAACAGTTGCTCTCACCTTTTCCCCTCAGTATATGCTCTGCTGTAAAACACGTGATCTAGACCTAATCAAATTTTGCAATATTGCAGACACTTCACCTTTTTTTTTTTTTTTTTCTTCATTTCAGATTTTTTTTATTTATGTATTTTTGTTTTGATGTTTTTTTGTTTATACTGCCATTACATGGCAGTACTCTTGAATATTTAATTGTACCATTGTGATTCCTGCATACAGATACCCAGTGGAATGTTTGGCAGTAGTGGAGCAGCACAAACCCGGGCCATGCAGCAGCAGCCTCCTCAGCCACCAGTGCCACCTCTCAGCTCCTCCCAGCCTAGTCTACGTGCTCAAGTGCCTCCGTTTCTCTCCCCTCAGGTAGTCAAACACATGATAATGCATATTAGATTTATTATGTGCTACTATGTCAAGTCCTAACACATATAAACAATCGCTTAAAGCTTGAAGATTTTGTGATATGGCCGAGGAACATGATTCTTTTCTTCCCCCACGTGTCTATTTTGTATATTTTGGGCTTTTTAACTCATTTTAATTCTGTTGAATATGTCGTCTTTGTCCTCTTAAAATCTCCACAGCGTAGATCGCTTTTTACCTTCTTTTTTTAAAATCACACTTAAAAACTCATGTGCAGTTTCAGTGATGTGGTTGACATACTATGGCCATAACTCTTGAAATTGCAAGATTGCCTCCCAGACCTTTCACCTCCCTTCTTTTCTATCCTGCACAAATGCAGCGGTGGCTAGTTTCATCTTGCCAGAAGGTGCTTTTATGTACAGTTATTGTGATGTGCAGTGACTAACTTGTCATCTCTCTTTTGTTCCACCTCCATTTTTTCTATTCGCTTCAGGTCCAAGCACAGCTCTTGCAGTTTGCAGCAAAAAACATTGGTCTGAACCCTGCACTTTTAACTTCACCAATAAACCCTCAACAAATGACCCTGTTGTACCAACTTCAGCAACTGCAAATGGTGAGGTGCCATCGCTCTTTGCATTGCATTTGCAGCGCAGCTTTAACTTTTACAGCTTGAGTGAGAGAATATGTCTTCTGGACCTTTATTTTCATTTTTGATTTTACTTTTTAATTTGATTTTACTTCCTATGAATATGTCATTTTTAAAAATGACGATATCTAACAATGCATGAGAAAGGGAGTGTAGATTTTTTTATTGTTTACATCAACGTATTTCTTTATTTGTCTTCATCGATTCAGGCGTACCAGCGTTTACAAATCCAGCACCAGATGATGCAGGCGCAGCGCAATGTTTCCGGCCCTATTAGACAACAAGAGCAGCAAGTGAGTCAATAAATGTGTCATTACAAATAAAGTATGACCGTGAAGGTCTTTTAAAATTTCATGTGTGTGACTACATGTGGGCCATGAGTCATCGTACTGTGACCCAACTTCATTTATTCCTTTTTTTTTTTTTTTCAGTTATTTTTTTGTCACATCATTACAACAGCGAAAAGAATATGCTTTGTAACAACAGGAGTTGCTGAAACGTTTAGATAACACAGGAACTTGTTACTTCCCATTATCTGACAACTTCTCCATTTTGCAAAAGGCGATAGTTTGTTCTCCTTTTTGTAAAAGAAATTATGTTTTGTTAGAAATAACCCACAAGATCCATAAGATATAGGTAAATCTTATCTATCTAACATTTTCTGTTTAAGCTTATCTTTGCAAACCACCCCTGCGTGTTCTTTTTGTTTGTTTTTGCTTGCGTATCTTTATCTATAACATTGAAACATTTTATTTTCCTCTTGTTTTTCCTTTCTATTCTCCACTGTCTCGACTTCCTCTTTGTTTTTCTTTTGTTTCATTATTTCCATCCATAATTTGATTAATGTTGTTGCTCTCCTGGCCTATATTTCCCAGTGCTTTCTTTTGAAATACATAATTATGACAGTCCTCCTTTTCTCTCCCAGGTTGCACGTACAATCACCAACATGCAGCAGCAGATCCAGCAGCACCAGCGTCAGCTGTACCAAGCGCTGCTGATGAAGCAGCAACAACTTCCCTCTCATTCCTCTTCTTCTTCCTCCTCCACTGGTCTGCATCCCCCCGGTGGCCCCGCCGGAGGCCCCGGCTCTGGCAAATCAACCCTGGACCCCTTCACAGGCACTCACCAGGCTCCGAGCCTTGCCGATACACTGCACACCAAAGAGCCGCCGTCGTCGCCCAGCGCCTACAGCACCTACCCTCTCTGTGAGTCTGCTCTAGCAACAACACGGGGCTGAAAGAACTACACTATGGTCACTTTGTTTAAAACTCAAATTTTCCCATGACACAGAAATAAAAGAAGAACCCTCATTGTGTATTACAGCCTGTGTAGCACCTGATTTTGTGTCATGTGAAGTAAAAATAAATCAGCAACTCTTTTTTAAAAAAAGAAAAAGAAAAATCGTGCAATTGCCAAAATGCTTGCATCTTTTGTCTTATAGTTGTATGTGCAACACAATGTATCAAACAGTGTATCGTTGTGTTGTGTGTTTGAAATATTTGTTTTTATTTGTGCAAATATTAACAAAAGATTCCTGTGTTTTGTGTTCAGCTGGACTGAATCCAAACATGAATGTAAACTGCATGGAGGTTGGGGGTCTGTCCCTTAAGGAGCCCCCTCAGCCCCAATCCCGCCTGTCCCAGTGGACACACTCCAACTCCATGGACAACCTCTCTGGCAACTCTTCAAATCTGGAGAACAACCTCAATAAGCACGGTACTTTGCACAATAACACAGACAAGCATGCTCACATAATGCAGAGGCTTTGAGAAAATTGTTAGATGAAACCAGCCTGACATTTAATGTTAAGTTGTTTTTTTGCATAAATACTTTCCAACGCCTTTTTAAAAATCTTGATATTTTTGTGCAGACATGCTTCACTTGTTGAGGAGTGATTATAAGGCACTATTGCAAACGCCACACCTCCTAACACACTTAGGACTCGTTGACTTGTTTCCCAATGAGTAACTCAACAACTGACAGTAGCTTTTTGTGCCACTTGTATCATGCAAGACTTTCGACTGCGTTTGTTTTTTTTCGCACGTTCTGTTTGCAAGCTCATTAAGAATCCCTGAGTCTGAGGTGTCATAGTTCCACCCAATAACAATGACAGGTGTTGCAGTCACGTCCTTGAATATAATTGTGACATTTCTGTGATTTTCGAGAAGACAAATGCAGTCTTATATTTGTGTCAGTTTGAAACCACTGAAGTGCACGAAGCACTCAGTAATGATGTCAGTTACTTTCCATAAAAACAATTTCTGTAATGTTTTGAGAAACTAGTTAACTGACGCAGACTTGTCAACTACTGCATTACTTTCATTTTAGCATTTAAGATTTCGTCAGGTTCTGCATTTCATACACATGATCTGTTTTCCAGCTTATACGTAGATAACAATCTGTGGACTGCAAACAGTTATTCTTAGCTCATAGTTTCATCTTTTTTCTCCCACTATGGAAATGTTTATTGAAGATCTTAATCTTACGTCTACTGAAGCTCAATAGGAGCATCAGTAGACTTAAAAATAGACTTAATGTAGACACCCTTTTTAGGGTGGTGTTAAATGTGCATTTATAATATTAATACTTGCAAAAATGTGTATATTTTCCTACTAAGTTGGACTAGGTTCAGGTGACTTTCTTACTTTTTCCTTGTGTGTTTCAGGTGCCATATCTGCTGCCTCTACCCTGGTCCCTCCTGGGAAGCCTCCTCAGCTGGAGGACTCATACAGCCCTTACAATCTAATCTCCAGCTCTGAGTCTCCCACCAGCCCCCTCGTGCCCCCTGACTGGGGCCAGGGCAAGAGTCCCAGTGAAAAGCTCTCCAATGGGACCAACATTAACTGGCCCCCAGGTGAGAATGGGATGCAGAGGTATAAAGGTGTAGAACAGACAGGTGTTTTTCTTTAAATTGCGTGAAAAAGTCTCTGAATCTTTGGATACAAAGGAATTTATGAACGTGTCGGGTGTTTATCTAGAACGCAGTACAATCTCACTGGACTAATAAAATACAAACAGTACTTTTCTTATGTCGTAATTGCTTAATTGCATCAATTAAGGCTGCTGCTAAGGAAGCAGCTATTCAGTCTACAAAATTCAGAGGAAGATTTAAATACGAAGCATAGCATTAGATCAGGTTGGTTCACCACAATACCATTTTACACATTTACATGGCAGCTCTTATATAAAGTAGGCTAAACAGTATTACTGCTAAACTTAGCCTGTCCAGAGTGGACCTCTATCTGCAAGCCCTCTTGCAATTCATCTCACGCACCTCAGTTGCTGCAGTTGCAGTGCACCAAGTATAATTCAGCGTAACACCTCGCTTCACACCTTTGTGTACATCTAACCTTGAAGTTTTAGCAGTCCTTTATTGTGTGCGTGTGTTTTAGAGTTCTGCCCAGGGGTGCCATGGAAAGGCCTTCAGAACATCGACCCCGAGAATGACCCCAATATGACCCCTGGCAGCGTCCCCAGCGGTCCCACCATCAACACCAACATCCACGACGTCAACCGTTACCTGCTGCGAGACAGGAATGGAGGTATGACAACAGACAAGGGCCCAAATATCAGTACGACCGATAGCCCCACCGAAAAGTTGCGCTTTGTAAAGTTAGATGAATATATGTTAGTAACCACTTCCACAAGCCTATCCATGCTACCATATCTGCTTCACCACAGACCCCCACCATCATGCTGCACAGCATATATGAAATTAACCTTTTTGGGGGTTTGTGTCTGCTCACCACACTGTTCTCTACAACCATATAGCCACAGCTTCTCCACTTCAGAATGGCTCTTTGCCTCCAATCAGCAGCGACTGGCCCGTCAGTGGCTACTCTAGATCTTTCAGTCTGTCGTCCTGTGATGGAGATGCCTCAGGTACACATCCCACGTATTCCCACTCATGTGTGGACCTGCTGACCTTTCCTTGCCCAAATGGAGAAATTCTCCTTATCTTCAACCTTACTTAACCTCTGAACTTTATTTATACATGCCCTTACCTCAGTCACACCTAAAAACCTGTTCCTTCAGCGCCTTAAACATCCTTTACCAAAACTCTTTGACCAAACCCACAAAAAAAAACAAGCCTCACCTAACTGGTCGTGACATTGGTACACACCCTATGTGTTCATGAATCTTAAAAAAGGATATTTGAAGTTTTTATTTGTAGACATTTTTGCAAAGTATGGTGTAATTGAAGACAGGTGGGTTTGTGGCTTGTTTTGCTGTTCATTTCCACATTTTGAAGCTACTATAAAGAAGTTCCAGATGATCCAGTTGAACGGTCATATTACATATAAAAAAATAAACGTTTTTTAACAGTATCCTCTTTCTCTTTCTCTGTTTCTGCTCTCCATGTACAGGTAAACTGTCTGACATGAAATCCACTTGGTCCCCAGGGCCCATCTCTCAGAGCCAAGCTTCTCTGTCCCACGAGCTTTGGAAAGTCCCACAGGGGCCACGCAGCACCACAGCCCCATCACGGCCTCCGCCAGGCCTCACTAACACCAAGCCCTCCTCTACCTGGGGAGGCAATTCGCTGGGTCTGTCTCAAGGCTGGAGTGGCTCATACTCCTCTGGTGAGCACTCAATTTCTTTTTATCAGAAATAGTGATGTGAAACTATCTGATACGTCATCACTGAGTTTTCATTGAAAATAAGCATACTATTGGCAAAAGAGAAAAAAAACACGAGTATTGACAGTTTAGTGTGTGATTCAGGCACTTCAGGTGTGTGATTACTCCACTTTACATTTTTCTTCAGTTCTTGTTTTTATTTTGTGTCGTTCTGTTTTGAATTGACTTTAGTCTCAATGAGTTTCCTGAGTGAGATTTCTCATTTCAGTATCTATTGTGTCTAGTTTTAGTTTCGTTTTTATTCGGTGTTAGTTTTAGTTTTGTTTTTACTACACGAGGAAGAGTCAGATTGTGTGATTTAGAAAGTTTATAACGATATGATGTTTCTTTTCAAGCTATACAAACACAGTCATGTAGACAGTCTCAATAACCAGATTCCCCAAAGCTTGCTCAGACTGGTTGCGTTTATAAATTTGATTATAGTAACATAAAGTAAAGACATTATTCCTTTTTTATTTTTTAATGACACACTTTACAAGTAATTTTCTTATTTTCTTTTTTTTCTGAAGTCTCATTTATATTTATTTTAGGTGGCTAAAATGGTTTTTAATGCCCAGTTTTAGTTTTCATTTTCATTTCAGCTTTAGTTAATGATCATCATGTGGGTTAAACTGCTTTTTTAAAGAACAGTGTATCATCATCATAACTGCAATATTGGCTATTTACTTCATGAACAAATAAATATCAGGTTGCTTCTAACAATTTCTTTGAAATTGCTGAGCTTAAGCTGCGTACAGTGCCTGTAATTTACAGAGGACAAATCAGGACATTTGAGCAGATTGCCGTGACCACGAATGCAGGCGAATACATCTCTATGATGTATTACACGCAAGCCACAGACATGGTTGCCTATGCATAGGTGTGGTGTTCACAGCTGCGACTTAGCACAACCCAACTCTTGGTATTGTAAAGGTTGCCTGAACACACCCTGCCAAACTGACATCTTGAGGTTTACCAGCTTTCGCGTGACCTCGTTTTGACATGACAGATCTATACTTTATGCAGCAAAGAGGAAATAAATTTAGTGTGTGGAATAGATAGCAACTGGTGTCATGTTTTCCTTAGTAGTTGAGCTCTTAGACTTCAAGGCCCAGAGTCTCAGGGCTCTGGAAAAAGTCTCATAATATCAGAGAGTGTTGTATGTTGAATACAGCTCTTTTTCTCTTTCTGTTAGAAGGGCACTGTCACATTGATACACACTCACTTTATCTTTCTTTAGAAAGAAGCCATCTAGGCTTCTTGCAATGTGTGCCTGTGCCTGACCAAGATTCAGTTTTGACATTGAGTCAAATAACTTGTAATGAAAGTATTTCTGCAAATCATTATTCCAAGAAAACTCTTAATTTTTAACTCTGTCTGCATCCACGTTACAGAGGGAACCACATGGAGTACAGACAGCTCCAACAGAACCAGCAGCTGGCTGGTGCTGAGGAATCTCACCCCACAAGTGCGTATGCTTTTCTTTTTTCTTTTTTTTTCTTTTCTTTCCTTTTCTTTTTTTTTTTTTTTTGCTAGTTTTTCACTGATACCTTGGGCCATTATAAGGAATTCGAGTTTAGTCCGCTCAAATTTGAATCTGCAGTTGTAGATTTCTGCTGGTGTAACCTTTTATTTAGTTGCAATGACAAAAGAAACAAAGCAAAAGGAATAAAAACAGAGGGTAGACTGTGTTTGAGATAAAATGGTAAGATAGTTGTGACTGCAACTCTGGTGTGCTAATGTCTTGTTCTTTGCTGCAGATTGATGGTTCAACTCTGCGGACCCTGTGTATGCAGCACGGCCCCTTGATCACATTCCATCTCAACCTGACCCAGGGGAATGCTGTGGTGCGCTACAGCTCCAAGGACGAGGCTGCCAAGGCCCAGAAGTCCCTGCACATGTAAGCGTTAGCACAAGTCTCTTACATCAGCAAAAGTGGACTTAAAAATGGTGGGAAAGGGCACTTTTTACTGAGGCAATATAACGGTGAAAAAAATGACAAATGCTTGGGGAAAACACAGTGTTCCTGATTTCTTTAGTATCTTTTCTCATGAATAGAACAGTTCAACATTCTCAATAATTCCAAGCAATGTTATTTTTGTGTCTGGGACAGTCACATGGGGGTGGGGAGTCACACCGTGGTCAGATGTATTGCAAAATTACAGAGATTGTTGTGATAATTAGTTCATCATGGGAAAAGAGCAGTGTGGAGACGCGTGTTTAGGCTGCACGCTCGCGTTGTTATTTCTGTGAGTCTCATGAGAGTTCCCTGATTCGGTTTAGCTAATAGTTTGTTGCCATGGAAACAAAATACAAGCCTTGTGACCCACTTTTCATTATCAGCAGCATTAAATGTGGTTACAGTGTAATGTTGGCATTAAGCACAAAAACAATTGAATAACATTAAAAGCAATCATCTGTCATGTCTGGTTTGCTCCTGATCGTAAAAACCATTCATAATTTTTTTTCTTCTTCTTCTGTGCGTTAAGGTGCGTGCTTGGAAATACCACAATCCTGGCGGAGTTTGCTGGCGAGGAGGAAGTGAACCGCTTTTTTGCACAAGGCCAGTCGCTGGGGGCAAACACCACGAGCTGGCAGGCCAACCCGGGAACCAATCAAAACCGAATGGGCGGGGCAGCGCAGTCCCACTCAATTGGCCAGTGGAGCAGCAGCACCGGCGGAGGCAAGGCCAGCGGAGGCGACCTGCTGTGGGGCGGTGTGCCTCAGTACTCCAGCCTGTGGGGTCCGCCCAGTGGAGAGGACGCACGCGTGATTGGGAGCCCCACCCCTATTAACACCCTGCTGCCTGGCGATCTGCTGAGTGGGGAGTCCATGTAGGATGATGCCACAACACACTAACCAACCAACCAACTAACTCACCGCCACCATGTCATGTAAGCCATTGGTGGAGGGTGGGGTGGATTAAGAAAAGAAAAAAAAAAAAATCAATGTGAACAGGAGCAAAACCCAAGCAAATCATGTGGTGATAATCAGTATCAATTTGAACTGTTTGAACTGTGAATTGTAAATCAGAAGGTTGGGGTCATTACCACAGACTGCAGACCCCAGTCCTTTTGTTTTACTTTGGTCCCTTTCTCATTTGGTTTGCCGTTTTTTGTTTTGTTTTTGAGGGAAAACAGCCCTTTTTGTCCTCTTGGTATTTTTTAAAATGCATTATATTAAAAAAAAAAAACTGAAGTGAGACACAACACAAAGAAACCTTTTAACTGTTTTATTAGTTTTTCCATAAGTATTCATGGCATTCTGTGGGAGGATTTCTTTTTAGGAGAAGCAATCAAAGCTGCCATCTGAGACTTTCCTTTTCCCTCCTAAAAACAAATAAAAAAAATCATCCCAAAATAAGACTTACAACAACCATTCCCAGCATATCCATGGCCAATGATGTTGTTCAAAGACCTTTACTAGTTATGTTAATGTTTGTTTCTCAGCACTAATATTAGCCTTAAGTGCTCTCTGGCCCAGGTCCTTCCCAAGCCGTCTTTGTTTTTTGTTCTTTTTTTTGTTTTGTAACTGAAGAAAAAGCTGAAATCTTGCACAGTTTCACCTCTGAGCCAGCGAGCGGTACAGGACACAACTGGTGACTGACTTTGTCGCCGGGCAGTAAGAAGGCCTGGCCACGCCACGTGACTGGCACTACCAATCATCTACGTATTATTTTAATTTGTCTTAAAGGGATTGACACAGTTGTTTTTTTGTTGTTTTTGTTTTGTTTCTTTGGTAGGCCTAAATCCAAGCAAAAGTTTTGACACCCATCACAACGAATAAGCTGAGAGAAGATTATTTGTCAGCCTTGCTGCGTTTGTCCATTTCCTTATGAATATGTATGTCCGGTGGCACCTAATCATTGACCTCTGTGAGCCCGGATCCTTCTGGTCACCTTTAAAATCGGAACCCAGTTGCTTTCTGGTGCTTTGTCGAATTTTCTAATGACAGATTTGTTATGAAGCCCAGCGGCCTTTGTGGTCGGCCAATTTTCGGAGGAAAAAAACCTCAATTCTACTTTCAAGTGACAGTTACATTGTGCAATATACACCATAGACCTTTCTTCCGTCCACAGTCGATGTCCACCGGAGCTGGTTTGTCTAATATTTTTGTTTTCTTGTTTGTCTTTTATGTTTTGAATGTTGCTGATTTCAGCAAAAAGACTTTGGAACTTCAAAAAAAAAACAAAACCCCACCTTACCCCCATTTTTCAAAACTTGGATTCCCTCCAGACCACCAGTCCCCTTGAAACTGTTGGGAAAATTCTGCAAAGAGGAAGAAGCAGCTGTTGAACTGTGTATGCAGCAAATTGTACTAAAAAGTGACACTGGGGTACACAACAATGCACACTTCCTCTCTGCGTGCCACAGCCACACCCAACAGAGACTGAAACCACAGTGGGATTGGATGGTTCTGGGCATCTGGCACAATACCAAATAAGAGGGGTTTCTCCTAATGCAGTAGACCTACGAGTGTTCCTTGCGTTTGGTACTGTACAAACAGAAGAGACTAAGATTTTTTTTGAGTTCTAAGGGTTTTATCATAGCACTTATGAAGAGCAAATCGCTTCAACTGCAATCCAATAAATCAAAAAGGAGCAGCAAAAACGATGAAAACAACACAAAAAAAGTACTGCTCTTTTATGTACTGTATCTATTCCATGGAAACGTGTCTGGCGTTGTTCCTCTGGTAGCAGGCTGAAGGGAAACAAAACTGAACTGTACCATTGGACTTTTGGGGGGGAAAAAACTTCACTCTTGGTTTTTTCCCCTTCTTTGAACTATATCAACGTGATTATCACTGTTACTCCAAAAATTGTTATCCTTGCTCTCTTTGGAGGCTCTAGACTTTGCAGTGTCAGTGGTCTCTGACACCCGCTGGACAGCCAATCCGGTCAGTCGGTGGTTGAGTCAGAGTGGGGTGAGGTGGGGGAGTGTCCACTGAGTGCCTCTTTGCTGTGGTCCTCTGGATGTCGAGCGGCAGCCCCACAGCGCAGCACTTCCTCCTGGGCTCCACTTGACCGTCTCTCAGTCTGGCGTGAAAAACAGATCCTCCGGGACTGGCCAATCACGGCTCTCTGCCGCACACACGGCATCTCCAACAGGGGCCCACTACCACTCGACCCTGCTGTCATCCTGCCCTCTCCCCCACCTCCCATCTCTCAGTTCTTTGACACAAAGATCACTTTAGCTGGAAGATGTAATAGTCATATTTCTGGAATTTTTGCCAGTGTACTTTGTATTTTTTGGAAAAGATCATTTGACTTTTTTTTTTTCCAGTGTGTTATATTGTTATTTTTATCTACATGCAGTGGTCTACAAAGTACTGGCTGCTGAACTAGCCCTTCACTGTTCATATGCAGAAACACTTTGGTCAGAGGTGCCTCTGTATGTTCATCCTGTGTATTGAATGCAAAATGAGGATCAATACTACAGACCGTTAATGATTGTCTATTTGTTTTTAACTGATCATGCTTTCTTCGTTTGACAGTATTCTGTAGTACTTCCAGGTAGTATCTTGAGATGTGTAAGAAAAAAAAAAAGGTGTCTCAGACGGGGATGTGGGTGTTTGCCGCTCCAAGCTGCTCCACCTGCCCGCAGGCTGTCCCCCCTTGCCCTTTGCCTAGCTGCTATGCTATGACCTCCTCTCCTCCTCCACCACAAGAAGACCCAGTAGCCCTCCCCTGACCAGGCACCTACAGGCCCTCATATCTGTTTCTATGCAAAAAGACGAGAGGCTGGGGCCCTTTACAGCACGCCAAAGCTGTCTTGGGAATGAGCACTCCTCCCAGAGCTTGGCATATCCTAACAATTGTCCCCCACGCGCTCCTGTCAGCACTTCAAACTGGCCGCAGTTTCTGTAAAGTCAGGCTCAGCCACCAGAACACTGTCATGTATCTAAAAGTTAGAACACTTT
Source organism: Pundamilia nyererei (assembly GCF_000239375.1). Lineage (NCBI taxonomy): Eukaryota > Metazoa > Chordata > Actinopteri > Cichliformes > Cichlidae > Pundamilia > Pundamilia nyererei. The sequence continues at coordinate 703,603 of NW_005187635.1, read as the reverse complement.
ATCAAAAGGTCGGCCTTTCTCTCTGAGCTGAAGACGCTTCTGTCCAGCTTGATCTCAGGGTAGGGGAGTTGATGATACAAAGTATGAGATGCAGCTCTCCGTATCTGTCCTTTCTACTGTGAGAGCAAAGTCTAAAACTTCGAAGGCCATCTGCACGCAGCAGGACGTACAGACCTCATGCCTCGAAACTGAATCCTTATTGTAGGGGGGAAGAGGCTCGCATTGAATCCTCTTCCCAAAAAGATGGCCTCTTGTTATTGTTTGGGGAGACATTATTGCATGTAAAAAGATGCCAATGTATTGTGCCAATATAAATTTGCTGTGTCATACTGTATATTTATAGAGAGCACTTCTGTTCCCTGTTTGGAGGAGCTTTGATGACCTTTGCAGAGGGTGTAGGGGGGGACAGGAGGGATCAAACAAAAGGGCGGCAGCATCACACCCTGAAGTGACTGAGATTTTTTTTTATGCTTTTGTGGGGAATGCCCCAAGCTAAGGAGAAAATCTTTACTCAGTTGGGGGTTCCGGTTTGCTACAGTGCACAGTTGATGATGGGTAATCCCGGGTACATATTTTTTTAAAACCAAAAATGAAATTGCATTTTAACGTCATTTTTATGAAGTTTGACATAAAAATCTTAAAAATGCTAAAAAATCTAAATGGAAAAAAAAAGATCTATAATATGTTAAAAGCTCTGCACTTCTAGCTGAAACGTCTCTGGTCATCAGCCTCTGCTACCAACATCTAAAGGAGCAGAGCGGTGGCTGGGGTGCCTTTTTTTTGTGGATGCTGTATTTATCTCGTTTTACGTTTGTGCCCTGCTCAAAGCAGGCCCACTGAACTGTACATTTCCACAGACCCAGGTGGCTTGGGCCCACTGTATCAGCCTCACTCTCTGATTCTGCATCAGCAGGAGCAGAGAGGCACATTTCAAGAGGTACAAAGTCTTAAAAATGAAACAAAAAAACAAAAAAAAAAGCTTAAAAAATATATTTAAAAAAAAAAAAAAAATAAGAAAACGGGAAAAGGCTACCTTTCAGGACTTTCAGTCCTGCAGCACACAAGCAAAAATCACTATTGCCTGTTTCTGTAACTGCCTTGATCCAAGCTCAGACAGACCCAATAGCCGAGGACCTCCCAGCATCCTGTACTAACTGGAGAACCCTGACAGTGAAGGGGGTTTCCCATGCTGCACCAGCATCGAGAGGCTCTCCTCTCTACAGCTCTGTTCTAGATAGCAGTATATGTATACACTACATATAAATATATATATCTATATATATATACTGTGAGTACGGTGTGTGGTATCACCTCTTCAGACTTCTTGGATCGTAACCTCTGAAACTTTCATTTTAGTTTGAAAGGTCTTGGTTTAACACAGCTGAAAATGAGCAATATGTATTTTCCCCGCAAATAAGTGAGACAAAGGAAAGAATTTGGGTCGGGTATAAACTGATACTTGACTGATCGAAAGCAAAGTCTTTCTTGTACGGAGTCAGATATGCACGTTCTGGTTTTGATGACATATTACAGTACTATGAAGTGTTTGTACTGTATATGTGTGTTATTTGTTTGTTAATTAGGCTGCCTAAAAGCCCAACCTGAATCACCTGGTTTAATGCATATTTTACCCAGTTGATTTAAAAAAAAAAAAAAAAAAGAAATCACAAACATATCAAAACAAAACAAAACATTGAACAGAAATACTTGAATCATTGAACGCCAATAACATAATGTGAAGTCAGTAATTATTATTGTTTTGTTCTTTCCATCTGACAGGTACACTTAGGGGCTTTTAGAGAACACCAGATGTGTATTGCATTAAGTTACAAATACAAAATCTTTGAAAAAAACAAAGTCATCTTAGATGTGTGCTTGAAAGTCAGATGTTTGTATGAATGTGTGCTCAAGAAACTGTGTACAGGGCACGTGGCCTGCTGTTATGTTCCACTCAGTACGTTATATTTTGTGTCTGTTTATATCTTCTTTTTTTCGTTGTTGTTATTGTTGATGATCTGTCAAAAACTATTCTGATAGACGTTGTTATCTTCTAACGTTGCACTGAGTGTCTTCTACCCCTCACTCAGCTAATCGTAGTTAAACGAGTCTAAGTACGGAGGGGCGATGGTGACAATTCATGTGTACATGTTTACTCAAGGACTTTGTTTTTCCATTCTGTAAAAAGTTTATCTACCTTATAGTGGCTTTTATTGTGGAATAATCCAATACAAGGATTATCTTGAGTATTGCACCATTTTGTTCCAATTATATAAAAAAGAAAATAGGAAAAAAAATTAAAAAAGAAAAATGTGCAAAAAAAAAAGATAAAAGGAAAAAAAAAGAGTAACAAAAAACAAAACAAAACAAAGAACTGTGGCCATAGATAGCTGTAGAAGGACTAGTAATCCTGATTTTAACTTCATGGAGAGACGGAAAGGGATAAAGTGTGGGAGGTGAGTTTGTTATAAGACTCATTTCAGAGGTGCCTATCTTTTCTTTTTTTATTTTGCAAAAGCCACCTGTCGTTTACAAAGCATTTCATTTATCGGAGTTCAAGGAAACAGGAATGTTTTTTGGTTTCGTTTTTTGTTTTTAAGGACAAATTTCATCCTCCATCAAATATGGACATGAAAATCTTGCAAAATGAAGATTTATGCTACTTTCAGAACTCTGGGATTGATCAGTGTTGTCATATTTCAATTTTTAATTTCTCTTTTAGTATCGATGGACTATCTCTGTATGTGTTACATGGTGATTTTATGTTTTCTGTAATACTGCAACGCAGTTTACTCACTATCTTGCACACTCATTAAAAAAAAAAAAAAAAGATGTGGATTTTGTCTCAGGAAGGCCAGGGTTCCAGATACCAACTCCATCATTTCTAGGTTTGATGTTCGTGTGAAAATAAGCAACTGAGAACTATTAAACTCCAAGAAAGCACTGAAGTTTATGAGTTTAACAGAATATAGAGAGTACCATTGTTTCTTTAAAACAACAAAAAATGTTCGTAGCAAGTCACATATTTACCAAATAAGACTAAGAATCAACTTTGAGAAAAGTGGAGCGCTTTACATGTGAAATTTGAAGTAGAAATTGCTTTACATTTAAACGCGATCAGTGGTTTGATTGTCATTATGACAGTGACAGGAAAATGCATTTGTATGTTTTGACTTTGAGTTTCCATCCTGTAGTTCAGGAGCATGTGCAAGACACTCTTTGTTTGTTTGTTTTAAAATCATCTCTCCTGCCTGTTAACATGTCAGTTCCTGTGACAGGTATTCAATAGCTGAGAGATTTCTTAACATGTAACAGATGGTTTTCAGAGGCATGTTGAAGAGGAGGAATAAAGCTGGTTTTTAATGGATCATGATCTATGCACAAGTGGGAGGGAGGAGTCCAAACCCTGCTGCTGTACTGCGGGCGTTTGTCGACTCAGACTCTGGGGTTCAGGGTTTGATGGAGGGTTTTCATTTTTTTGTGTGTGTTTTTTGCTGAAATTTCTTCCACTCCCATCCCACCCATTGTCATCTAATGTTTTAGCAAAATTTTACATTGCGTCGTCATGCTGTGTAATCCTTAACCAATGAGCGCTTATCCTTCTGCTAAAGCACTGTGGGTTGTACTGAGGAAAAAACAAAAAGAAGCCCGTTACTTTTAAGGCTGTCTGTTTTTTTTAAGGGGAGGACGGCGGGTGGGTTGTGGGAGTGGGGGTACTTTGCCTTTGCCTTTCTCTTTACTTTGAAGAAAAAAAAAAAAGTAAAATTGTCTGTAACTGAAATACAAAGTTGTGGCTTTTAATGTTGTTCTTTTTTTCTCCTCATAGAATGTGATTGTTAAAGACATGCACCGAAAAAACAAATGTTTCCATGGATTATGGAACTTCTTTCGGACTATATTAATAAACTGCAAATTTTCTTCTCTGTTATTTTGTATCTTGTCCTGGTTTTTTTTGTTTTTTTTTCCTTTGTTTGATTGTATGTTTTTTTTTAATAGTAGAAGGGAAAAAAAGCTTTTTGGGGGGCAACTAAAATCAAACTTTTAAAGCTGTTTTTAGCATATTTTACTTGTGATTCCATACGTGCAGATTTTAAGGTCTGGTGAACATTTTTATAATGCTCCAAAGTAACAGCCAAGAGCTATGTTGAAGGTACAATGTGTAAAATCTCAGCACCTTTCGATTGCAGCCAACTGAATTCTGGTTTCTTACCCCTTCCAATTTAATTGCATAATCCTAGTTACAGTGGCTGCTGTAGGGAAAAACACACTGTGGTAGTTTTGGTAGTTTATCTGTTGTAAATGCAGGCTGTTAGTCGGCTGTTTACCTCAGCTGGCAATGCCAGGTGAAGTGCGTGAAAACTAATACAAGTCGCAGAAGCTCACTTCTGCTTTTGATGGTATCCTGAACGTTTGTTAGTAAGCGCTGCTGTTGGCTGATATTAGTGAAACTTTCTTTGAAGTGGATCTAACATTGGACATTCCATTCAGTTCAGTGAAATTCAATTTTATTTATGTAGCACCAATAACAATAACTTAAAAGCAGCTGTTTTAAGTTATTGTCTAGCCCACTTGTCAGCTGTCCAGAGGTGGAAGGGTGGCATGTCTCAAAGTAAGTAATAATAATGTTTAGGCATCTTTTGATGTGTTACAGCTGTGATGATGAGGATGAAAATAAGCATGTACAATTCTTAAATG